>NC_041382.1:705863745-705896426 GCF_002162155.2 Triticum dicoccoides | reverse complement strand
ATGCGAAGCCACTGGCTACTGCACCTCCTGAAGACAGTGTGCAGTCTGAAGATCTATCACGTATCTCCAAGAAGACTGAGATGAGAAAGAATACTGATCAGGCACTGACTGCTGCTGCTATTCTGCGCAATGACGCCATTGATCTGTCCATCGATGAAGATCTTGCAGATGACGCTCCTGAGCAACTGATCAAGAGCAAGGAAGAAGCAGAGATCTTCAATGATTTGCCTCTCTTTGATGTGGCAATCATCCATAACTTCATCGATGAGTGGTTTGACACGCCCAACCTCAGCTTTGAAGACCTGCAACTTCCAATTGGCCTCAGTGTCGCCTTCACTGGCGCCATTGCTTCTGAGCTAGCTCTAGCTCAGCGCATCATTGAACTGAAGCAAAAGATTGACTATGAGAAAGCTCAGTTCAATAAGCACATGGCCAAGCTCAGCGGGCAAGATGTCAAAAACTTCAAGATCATGCTGCACGAGCTCAAAGAAGCCTTTCTCAAGAAGCGTGAAGAAGCTCAAGGTTCTCGTGAGCGCATGAAGAGCCTAGCTGACAAGTGTGTGCAAGCCTACAATGAGGCTGAGAAGCGCAAGGCTCTTGGTCGTCCTGGCATCGACCCAAGAATGGCTGCAAAGAAGAAGAAGCCCTCAACTGACCAATCTGCACCTTCGAGGCAGGAAGAACCTCGCATAGTCTTCCCGAGCAGCATGACTGGCTTGAAGCCAAAGGTCAGGTCAACTGCTTCAGAACTGAAGAAGACAAGGACTACTGAGGCTGAAGCCAGAAAAAGGAAAAATCCTGAAGCTTCTGATGTCGCTCCCTCTAAGAAGAAGCGAAAAACCAAGAAGGATCGGGCTGCTCCCACAAAGCCCTTAGTTGTTGAACCCATCTCAATGGTTCACCCTGCATCTGAACACCACGAGTGCCAACTGGTTGTTCATGAGCCTGCTTCTACAGAGGCTCATGACGCTGAAGACATTCCAGCAGTTGATCCCACCGCTGCTAAAGACATTGGTCACCATGACAATGTTGAAGATGATGAAGTCCTTCCTCAGATCGAGCACCAACTGGTATCATCGCCTGTGCTCACGCACAGCGAACTCATCAGCATTGGTCGTCCTCTGACGCCAATTGCTCAGGATGCATCATGGGCTGATCACCCATAACAAAAAGTCACACCACCTGTGCCAGACGAAGAAGATGACTTTGAGGCCCAGCCAACTCCATCTCCACAGGCGTCGCTAGCGCTATGCAGGCTTCGCAAAGGACCAAGGCCTCAAGTCCCCCTTTCGAGCATTCCAGAAGGAGAAGTGCCCCAATATGTTGCACGTCAAGTGTTCCCAGAAGCCACTCCGACTGCGAATGTCTCCGTGTCTGAAGCCAAAGGTGCTGAAGACAATCCGGCTGCATCAGCCGATGACAAACAAGAAGAAGATCGTGTCCCTACACCCCCAATATCTGAAGAAGATGTTCCTGAAGTGAACATGTCTGTGCCCGACCCTCCATCTCATCAAGTGGAGGTTGAGAATCTTGAGGCTACCACCACCAACACAAATGAAGGCAATGACGCAGTCATGGCTGAAGCAAATGTGGAGCCTGCACCAACCAATGTGCCAGAGGCCAATGAAGCCAATGATGCACCTGCAACAGATGTGCAGCCTGACGCCTCTGTTGATGCCACTGCTACTATTCCGCCACCAAGGCCACACACTATCGAGCAAGCATTCAACTCTGGCCAACTGGTCACTGTCAAATGGTCTTTTCTGACTCCTCCGCCTGCTGCTGGTCCTCAGTTTGACTATCACGTTGAGCACAGGCCTCAGGTTCAGAAGCCAATACCAAGGTTGCCCAGGTTTTCAGGCACTGCATCTGCACCCGGATCGTTCAATATCAATGGCTTCAAGGCACACAACACCTTCTTTGATAGCGCCAAGAACCCCTACACCAAGGCAAGAATATCTTCTGATCGGTTCTGGAGCTATCAGCAGCGCAGTTATTACTCATGCATTTTGTACAATCAAGGTCGCATTTCCCACATATGTGTCTTAACACCGAAGCCATAACTGGACTGCCCTGTTTGGAAGAAGCTCTGGATTGCTTCAGAGAGTCTGGCTTGCTGCAGTTCGTCACTGATAAGGAGCACTGGAATGAAGAATTGCTGCTCCAATTCTATGCCACTCTTCATATCCGTGGCTACAACAGGGATCCGAAGATTTGGGTCCTTGAGTGGATGACAGGCAATGTTCATTATGAAGCCAAAGCCTTTGATATCATTGAGCTTACTGGCCTGCTGTAGGATCGAAAGTATGTCTAGAGGGGGGTGATTAGACTACTTGACCAAATAAAAACTTAACCTTTTCCCAATTTTAGTTCTTGGCAGATTTTAGCTATTGTAGGACAAGTCAAGCAATCATCACACAATTCAAGCAAGCATGCAAAGAGTATATTGGCAGCGGAAAGTAAAGCATGCAACTTTCAAGAATGTAAAGGGAAGGGTTTGGAGAATTCAAACGCAATTGGAGACACGGATGTTTTTCCCGTGGTTCAGATAGGTGGTGCTATCCTACATCCACGTTGATGGAGACTTCAACCCACGAAGGGTAACGGTTGCGCGAGTCCACGGAGAGCTCCACCCACGAAGGGTAACGGTTGCGCGAGTCCACGAAGGGCTCCACCCACGAAGGGTCCACGAAGAAACAACCACCCACAAAGGGTCCACGAAGTAGCAACCTTGTCTATCCCACCATGGCCATCGCCCACGAAGGACTTGCCTCACTAGCGGTAGATCTTCACGAAGTAGGCGATCTCCTTGCCCTTACAAACTCCTTGGTTCAACTCCACAATCTTGTCGGAGGCTCCCAAGTGACACCTAGCCAATCTAGGAGACACCAATCTCCAAAAAGTAACAACTGGTGTGTAGGTAATGAACTCCTTGCTCTTGTGCTTCAAATGATAGTCTCCCCAACACTCAACTCTCTCTCATAGGATTTGGATTTTGTGGAAAGAAGATTTGAGTGGAAAGCAACTTGGGGAAGGCTAGAGATCAAGATTCATATGGTAGGAATGGAATATCTTGGTCTCAACACATGAGTAGGTGGTTCTCTCTCAGAACATATGAGTTGGAATTGTGTATGTGTTCTGATGGCTCTCTCCATGAATGAAGAGGAGGTGGAGGGGTATATATAGCCTCCACACAAAATCCAACCATTACACACAGTTTTCCAATCTCGGTGGGACCGAATCAACAAACTCGGTCGGACCGAAAAGGTAAACCTAGTGACCGTTAGAGATTTTCGGTGGGACTGACATGCAACTCGGTAGGACCGATATGGTTAGGGTTTGGGCATAACGTAATCTCGGTGAGACCGATTACACAAACTCGGTGGGACCGATTTTGGTAATAAGCTAACCACAGAGTTGGTCAGGCAAACTCGGTGGGACCGATTTGCTCTTTCGGTGAGACCGAAAAGTTACAAAAAGGAAACACTGAATTTACATTGCAATCTTGGTGGGACCGATTCGCTCTTTCGGTGAGACCAAAAAGTTACGAAAGGGAAACAGAGAGTTTGCAATCCCATCTCGGTGAGACCGAGATCCCTATCGGTAGAACCGAATTGCTAGGGTTTGGCAGTGGCTTATGACAAATGAAACTCGGTGGCGCCGGATAGAAATAATCGGTAGGACCGAGTTTGGCTTAGGGTTTAGGTCATATGTGGATATGGGAAAGTAGCTGAGGATTTTGGAGCATATCATTAAGCACATGAAGCAAGAGGCTCATTAAGCAACACCTCATCCCTCCTTGATAGTATTGGCTTTTCCTAAAGACTCAATGTGATCTTGGATCACTAAAATATAAAATGAAGAGTCTTGAGCTTTTGAGCTTGAGCCAATCCTTTGTCCTTAGCATTTTGAGGGTTCCACTTTCACATCCATGCCATGCCAATCATTGAGCTTTCCTGAAATAGTCATCTTGGAATAGCATTAGCTCAATGAGCTATATGTTGTTATGAATTACCAAAACCACCTAGGGATAGTTGCACTTTCACCTGCCCACTCCAGGAGATCTGTATGAACCTGGTTGTCAGCTTCACAGTGCTGCTATGGAAAGCATCTTCCACAAGCCTGAGCCCAATATGAGTCAGATGCTTAGCATGATGAAGCCTTTGCCTCCAGATGCTGAATATCCTAAGGAGTTCTTTGTTGAAGACCTTGAGTATCTGCCACGTACTATCTATCACATCATAAGGCGAACTCTCTGGCCCATCAAAGGACATTCTCCACATGCCAAGCTAGAAGGCGCAATGAAGACGTTGGTCTTTCATATTCTTCATGGCAAAAGCTTCAATGCACAAGACTTCTTCATTCACCAGCTTGCTGCATCAGGATCTGACATTTTTGGCTTGAAGTTTTACGCTCCATGGATTATGCGGCTGATCAAACTACACTCAGCTGTCACCTATCAGCCCTCTTCTCGCAATCATCGGATCTTTCTGCCTGACGTCGATATGTCAGTTGAAGCCATCTATCCAGAGCCTGCCAAGGAGCCTCTTAGTCTTCAGAATGCTGAGAATCAAAGCTTCTATCAAAACATTGACGGAGTTCAAGCAGTCACTCGTGTTTATCATCTGGCTGGTACCACCCGTGCACCTCATCGTGCCCTCACTGAAGCCACTGAAAGCACCATTGCCCAATGGCCCAAGAAACGATCCCGTGTTCTCAGTGACCAAGAGCTTCTGGTTGCCCTTCAGTAGAAATAGGATAGGCATCATGACTGGCTGAAGCGCCAAATGCAAAGCCTCTTGGTGGACGTAAACAGGATTCACAATCTTGCCACCAAGAATGCCTTTGTTGCCCATGAAACCTGTCGGCGTACATGGAAAGGGCTGACGCTTATGTGCTCTGAGGATGATCTTTAAGAGGATGGCTTGTCTGAACACTTCAAGTTTGACTCAACACCTCCAAGAAGGACTCTGCTGCGACGAACTCCGTCTCTTGAAGACTCTGAGTTCTCCTCCACTGCTGCAACTGTGAATGCCAGAGTGATCGATGATGAAGATGATGCTACTTCACCACCCCCTACTTCTACATGCATCGACACTGCCCTGAGTTCGTCTGCACCGCCTAACAACACCGACGACCCTGCTGCTTCACCTACTCCTCATGGGAACGAGTAGATGCTCTATGTCTTCAAACTTTTTGGTCCTTACTGACAAAAGGGGGAGAAGCATATGAGTTTGATAGTCTTCAAGCGGGTCCATATTGGCGGTTGCTTTATATTTTGCCTAGTGTTTACAACTCTTGCATTTTGATACATTTGGTTCTTTGAGTTATAACACTTAAACTTGATGGTCGTCTGCTACTTATTTGCTATTTTGTGATGCGATGATAAATTCCGCATGTGCGATGATAAATTCCGCACTTAGATCATTTTGCAGACGTCCATTTTTCATTATGCATGTCATTATCTTCACATACTTTTCATGCATGATGAATTGTCATCATAATTAGAAGAGGATCTCCACAAGTACAACATGCCATGTGCATTTGCATTCCAAAAGCAAATTACTTATATGCACATCTTCAGGTGGAGCCCTTTGCAACTTATGAAGACAATACCCTATCCTTTACAATTTCACATATTATATTCCCCATTGAAAACTTCAACTAGTTTGTCATCAATCACCAAAAAGGGGGAGATTGTAAGTGCATCTAGTGCCACCCCTAGTTGGTTTTGGAGTATTGGCGACAAACCTAGTTGAGGGACTAATGTGTTTGTGAGAATTGCATGATAACATAGGTAGAAGTCCTCATTGATTCGGTTTTCCTACTAGAGATGACCCCTAAAAATGTAAGAAGACATTGAAGTCAAAGGTGGTATGTGAAGACATTCACATTGAAGACTATGACAAGAGAAGATAATCGCATGAAGACTATGGAGCGCGAAGACTTAGTTCTTTCGTCATTCTTTTTCTTCTTTGTTGAGTCATAGGAACCACCGTACTGTTAAGTGGGGTCCAAGAGAACCAGTTAGAATGACTGAAGTGATGCTTAACCAAAATCCTATGTCTTCGAGCAAATCTTTTCCAGAGTTGGATAAGTCAGCTTTGCTTGTAGCCCAAGTAAAGTTGCCGTGTGTGTTTGAAATTCGACTGTTGGAACATGTGTCAGTTCCTTAGTGACCCAGGGTTATTTCAGACAAATCAGGTCGGGTTGCCTAGTGGCTATAAATAGCCCACCCCCTACAACCATAAACGGTTGGCTGCTCAGAGTTAGAGTACGGCTTTTGTCGTTTGAGAGCAACCCACCTTGAATCCTTTGAGAGAGAATTCCTTGCGAGGATAAAGCCCTAAACACCCAGAGCCAAAGAGTGTTAGGCATCACTTAAGTCTTCCTGTCTGTGTGATCTGAAGACTTATTACACTTGAGGACTGTGAATCCTCCATCTGGTTAGGCGCCGCGTTCTGAGCATCCAAGAGTCATTGTGGATCACCGGTGAACGAAGTCTGTGAAGGTTTGGAAGTCTACCTTGAAGACTTACCAGAGTGATTGGGTGAGGACTGGGTGTCCTTAGCTCACGGGGAATAAGGTGAAGACGAGGTCTTATGATTTGAATCTCAGCCTCCCTAACCAGACGTACAGTTGTCACAGCAACTGGAACTGGTCCAACAAATCATTGTCTTCAACGAGTCACTGGTTTCATCCTTCCCTTCCCTTTGCTTACTGTTGGTCCTTGTGAAGTCATTGTATGATTGCTTTATCTTTTGTCTTCACTGAGTGACTGCTTGTTCTGATTGGCTTCACAATATCTTCCTACCTGATCTTTACTGCTTAGCTGCTATTAGTCATTGTGCTTTCACTTCATTGAATACTTGACTATGGTTTGCCTAGTGTAGTCTACCTTTCACTGCATGGTAATAGGTTTATTTCTATCGTTTGTCTTCGAAACTTCCATGTTTTGAAGACTTTCATAAAAATTGCCTATTCACCCCGCCTCTAGTCGATCACTAGCACTTTCAAAAAGGCAAAAAGAGTTGACAGACGGGCCTAGCCTAGAGCCGGACGACATTTCCATACAGCGTCGGAAATAAGCCACCTTCCCAGCCGCCACTCTTCCCAGTCACCCCAAAGACTGGAACCAGACTTGGTTCTACTGCCAAGATACTTCTAAAGTGCTAGTTATCAACTAGAGGGGGGGTGAATAGGCAATTTTTATGAAAGTCTTCAAAACACAGGGGCTTTGAAGACAAACAATAGAAATTAACCTATTAATATGCAGTGGAAGGTAGACTACAGTAGGCAGGCCATAGTCAAGTAAGCAATGAAGTGAAAGCACGAATACTATCAACAGCTAGGTAGTACGGATCAAGATGGAAGATAGTATGAAGCCAATCAACAACAGTCCTCACACAGTGAAGTCAATCATATCATGCAAGCAGGCAATGACTTCATAAAGACAAGCAGTAAGTAAAGAGAGGTAGAAGATAGAACCAGTTGCTTGGTGAGGACATGTATTTGTTGGACCAGTTCCAGTTGTTGTGACAACTGTATGTCTGGTTAGGGAGGCTGAGATTCAACTCAGAAGACCGCGTCTTCACCTTATTCCCCTTGAGCTAAGGACACACAGTCCTCGCCCAATCACTCTGGTAAGTGTTAAAGGTAGACTTCCAAACCTTCAAAGACTTCGTTCACCGGCGATCCACAATGATGTTGGGGATCCTAGCAGAAATTTAAAATTTTCTATGCATCACCAAGATCAATCTATGGAGTAATCTAGCAACGAAGGGAAGGGGAGTGCATCTACATACCCTTGTAGATCGCTAAGCGGAAGCGTTGCAAGAACACGGATGAAGGAGTCATACTCACAGCGATTCAGATCGCGGTTGATTCTGATCTAAGCGCAGAACAACGGCGCCTCCACGTTCAACACACGTGCAGCCCGGTGACGTCTCCCACGCCTTGATCCAGCAAGGGGAGAAGGAGAGGTTGGGGAAGACTCCATCCAGCAGCAGCACGACGGCGTGTTGGTGAAGGAGGAGCGCAGAACTCTAGCAGGGCTTCGCCAAGCACTACGAGAGACGAGGAGGGAGAGAGGTAGGGCTGCGCCAAGAGGGAGATGATCTCGTCTGTCTTGCAGCCTCCAATACCTAAAGTATATATAGGGGAAGGGGAGGGGCTGCACCCCCATCTAGGGTTCCCTCCCTAGGGGTGGCGGCAGCCCCAACACCCATCTAGGGTTGCAGCCAAGGGGGGAGAGAGGGAGGCGCACCTATGGTGGGCCTTAAGGCCCATCTGGACCTAGGGTTTGCCCCCTCCCACTCTCCCTTGCGCCTTGGGCCTTGGTGGGGGGGGGGGGCGCACCAGCCCACCTGGGGCTGGTACCCTCCCACACTTGGCCCACGCAGCCTTCTAGGGCTGGTGGCCCCACCTAGTGGACCCCCGGGACCCTCCCGGTGGTCCCGATACGTTACCGATAGCACCCGAAACTTTTCCGGTGACCAAAACGGGACTTCCCATATATAAATCTTTACCTCCGGACCATTTCGCAACTCCTCGTGACGTCCGGGATCTCATCCGGGACTCCGAACAACATTCAGTAACCGCATACATACTTTCCCTATAACCCTAGCGTCATCAAACCTTAAGTGTGTAGACCCTACGGGCTCGGGAGTCATGCAGACATGGCCGAGACAACTCTCCGGTCAATAATCAATAGCGGAATCCGGATACCCATGTTGGCTCCCACATGCTCCACGATGATCTCATCGGATGAACCACGATGTCCAGGATTCAATCAATCCCGTATACAATTCCCTTTGTCTATCGGTACGATACTTGCCCGAGATTCGATCGTCGGTATCCCGATACCTTGTTCAATCTCGTTACTGGCAAGTCTCTTTACTTGTTCCGTAACACATCATCCCGTGATCAACTCCTTGGTCACATTGTGCGCATTATGATGATGTCCTACCGAGTGGGCCCAGAGATACCTCTTCGTTACATGGAGTGACAAATCCCAGTCTCGATTCGTGCCAACCCAACAGACACTTTTGGAGATACCCATAGTGCACCTTTATAGCCACCCATTTACGTTGTGACATTTGGCACACCCAAAGCACTCCTACGGTATCCGGGAGTTGCACAATCTCATGGTCTAAGGAAATGATACTTGACATTAGAAAAGCTTTAGCATACGAACTACACGATCTTGTGCTAGGCTTAGGATTTGGTCTTGTCCATCACATCATTCTCCTAATGATGTGATCCTGTAATCAATAACATCCAATGCCCATGGTCAGGAAACCGTAACCATCTATTGATCAACGAGCTAGTCAACTAGAGGCTTACTAGGGACATGGTGTTGTCTATGTATCCACACATGTATCTAAGTTTCCTATCAATACAATTCTAGCATGGATATAATAAACGATTATCATGAACAATGAAATATAATGTAATAATAACTAATTTATTATTGCCTCTAGGGCATATTTCCAACAGTCTCCCACTTGCACTAGAGTCAATAAAATAGTTCACATCACCATGTGATTAACACTCACAGGTCACATCGCCATGTGACCAACATCCAAAGAGTTTACTAGAGTCAATAGTCTAGTTCACATCACTATGTGATTAACACTCAATGAGTTCTGGGTTTGATCATGTTATGCTTGTGAGAGAGGTTGTAGTCAACGGGTCTGCAATGTTCAGATCCCTATGTATTTCGCAACACTTTATGTCATATCGTAGATGCTGCTACCACATTCCACTTGGAGCTATTCCAAATTGTTGCTCCATTATACGTATCCGATATCTCTACTCAAAGCTATCCGGATAGGTGTTAAGCTTGCATCGACGTAACTCTTTACGTCGAACTCTTTATCACCGCCATAACCGAGAAACATTTCCTTATTCCTCTAAGGATAATTTTGACTGCTATCTGGTGATCCACTCCTAGATCACCTTTGTACCCTCTTGCAAGACATGTGGCAAGGCACACATCTGGTGCAGTACTCAGCATGGCATACCGTATAGAGCCTATGACAAAAGCATAGGGGACGACCTTCGTCCTTCCTCTTTATTATGCCGTGGTCAATCTTTGAGTCTTACTCAATTTCACACCTTACAACTCAGGTAAGAATCCCTTCTTTGACTGATCCATTTTGAACTCCTTCAAAAACATGTCAAGGTGTGCGTTCTTTGAAAGTATCATCAGGCGTCTTAATCTATCTCTATAGATCTTGATGCCCAATATGTAAGCAGCTTTATCCAGGTCTTCCTTTGAAAATCACTCTTCAAACAACCGTTTATGGTTTCCAGAAATTCTACATTATTTCGGATCAACAATATGTCATCCACATATACTTATCAGAAATGTTTGTAATGCTCCCACTCACTTTCTTGTAAATACAAGTTTCTAGCAAACATTGTATAAACCTAAAAACTTTGATCACTCTATCAAAGCATATATTCCGACTCCGAGATGCTCGCTCTAGTCCATAGACGTATCGCTGGAGCTAGCATACCTTTTAGCATCCTTAGGATCGACAAAACTTTGATTGTATCACATACAACTCTTTCTTACAAAAACTGGTAAGAAAACTTGTTTTGACATCCATCTGTCAGATTTCATAATTGAAAAAAGTAGATAATGCTAACATGATCCCATGCAAATCTCCTACCATTGTAACCGACTTTGTGTAACCCTAACCCTCTCCGGTGTCTATATAAACCGGAGGGTTTTAGTCCTTAGGACAACATACAGAATAACAATCATACCATAGGCTAGCTTCTAGGGTTTAGCCTCTTCGATCGAGTGGTAGATCTACTCTTGTACTACCCATATCATCAATATTAATCAAGCAGGACGTAGGATTTTACTTCCATCGAGAGGGCCCGAACCTGGGTAAAACTTCGTGTCCCTTGCCTCCTGTTACCATCCGGCCTAGATGCACAGTTCGGGACCCCCTACCCGAGATGCGCCGGTTTTGACACCGACATTGGTGCTTTCATTGAGAGTTGCTCTATGTCGTCGCCGTCAGGCTTGATGGCTCCTACGATCATCAATGGCGATGCAGTCCAGGGTGAGACCTTCCTCCCCGGACAGATCTTCGTCTTCGGCGGCTTTGCACTGCGGGCCAATTCACTTGGCCATCTGGAGCAGATCGAAAGCTATGCCCCTGGCCGTCAGGTCAAATTTGGAAGCTTAAACTACATGCCTGACATCCGCAGGGACTTGATCTTCGACAGATTCGAGCCACTCCCAAGCGCGCCGCACTGTCACGACGAGCATGATCTAGCTCTGCCGCCGAACAGTGCCCTAGAGGCCGCACCCGCATCGGTTTCGACCCTTAATTCGGAGCCAACTGCGCCAATCGAGGATGGGTGGTTGGACGCCGCCTCGGGGGCTGCGATCCCAATGGCGATCGAGCCGAACACCAGCCCCGTACTCTGCGAGACTCGTGACTCCAAGGAGCCGGACTCCTCTCCGGACTCCGAACCCTCCGCGCCCTTGCCGATCGAATCCGATTGGGCGCCGATCATGGAGTTTACTGCCGCGGACATCTTTCAGCACTCGCCTTTCGGCGATATTCTGAAGACACTGAAGTCTCTCTCTTTATCAGGAGAGCCCTGGCCAGACTACGGTCAGCAAGGTTGGGATTCGGATGATGAAGAAATTCAAAACCCACCCACCACCACTTTATAGCCACTGTCGACGACTTAACCGACATGCTCGACTTCGACTCCGAAGACATCGATGGTATGGACGCCGATGAAGGAGACGATGAAGAACCAGCGCCTATCAGGCCCTGGAAAGCCACCTCGTCATATGACATATACATGGTGGACACCCCAAAAGAAGGAGATGGCGATGGAACAGCGGAGGATGACCCCTCCAAGAAACAACCTAAGCGCTGGCATCAGTGGCGCCGCTCAAAATCCTGCCAAAACAAATACGGTGATTCCAGCACTGGAGATAATAATACTCCGGAAAGTGCCGAAGAAAACCCCCTCCAGCAAGATTTAGCACAGGAGGATGGAGAAACCAGCCCTCATGAGAGAACGGCAGACAAAGAGGTCGAGGACGATAATTATATGCCTCCCTTCGAAGACGAGGCAAGCCTCGACGACGACGAATTCGTCGTGCCAGAGGATCCCGTCGAGCAAGAGCGTTTTCAACGCAGGCTTATGGCCACGGCAAGAAGCCTCAAGAAAAAACAGCAACACCCTAGAGCTGATCAAGATTTGCTAGTCGACAGATGGACTGAAGTCCTTGTGGCCGAAGAGCATAAACTCGAACGCCCCTCCAAGAGCTACCCAAAGCGCAGGTTGCTACCCCGATTAGAGGAGGAAGCACTTGATGCGGCCGACCGGCCACCTCGTGGCCGCGACAGAGAGGCCTCTCGGCCCTCCACTCAAGCCGCACCCCGTACCAAGGCACGGGAATATGCGCCGGACTTACGAGATATGTTGGGGGACAAGGCAAGGCAAACAAGATCAATCTACGGATCGCGTGGGCGCCCCACGGCTCGAGACGGTAACCATCATGCCGGCCACGAATTCGGTAGGCCCGAACACAGTAGACAAAGCTCATTGGAGCTACATTGTGATATAGCCCAGTACAGAGGCGCTGCACACCCACTATGCTTCACAGACGAAATAATGGATCATCAAATCCCCAAGGGTTTCAAACCCGTAAATATTGAATCATATGATGGCACAACAGATCCTGCGGTATGGATCGAGGATTATCTCCTTCATATCCACATGGCCCACGATGATGATTTCCACGCCATCAAATACCTCCCACTCAAGCTTAAAGGACCAGCTCCGCATTGGCTTAACAGCTTGCCAACAGGATCAAATTAGTTGTTGGGAGGACCTGGAAGCCACATTCCTCGACAATTTCCAGGGCACTTATGTGCGACCCCCAGACACCGATGACATAAGTCACGTAATTCAGCAGCCAGAGGAATCGGCCAGGCAATTCTGGACACGGTTCCTAACAAAGAAAAATCAAATAGTCGACTGTCCGGACGCTAAGGCCCTAGCAGCCTTCAAGCACAATATCCGTGACGAGTGGCTTGCCCGGCACCTTGGACAGGAAAAGCCGAAGTCTATGGCAGCACTCACGACACTCATGACCCGCTTTTGCGCGGGAGAAGATAGCTGGCTTGCTTGTAGCAACAATATGACCAAGTACCCTGGTAATTTGGATACCAGGGACAGTAGTGGCCTGTCGCGTCGCAACAAACAGAAGCGCCGCATTAACGGCAACAATGCTGAGGATACGGCAGTTAATGCCGGATTTAGAGGCTCTAAATCCGGTCAGCGGAAAAAGCCATTCAAAAGGAATCCTAGGGGCCCGTCTAGTTTGGACCGAATACTCGACCGCTTGTGCCAGATACATGGCACCCCCGAAAAGCCGGCCAATCACACCAACAGGGATTGTTGGGTGTTCAAGCAGGCAGGCCAGTTAAACGCCGAAAATGAAGACAAGGGGCTGCATAGTGATGACGACGAGGAGCCCCGACCGCCGAACAACAGTGGACAGAAGGGTTTTCCCCCACAAGTGCGGACGGTGAACATGATATACGCAACCCACGTCCCCAAAAGGGGGCGGAAGCGCGCGTTAAGGGACGTATACGCGGTAGAGCCAGTCGCCCCAAAGTTCAACCCATGGTCCTCCTGCCCGATCACCTTTGATCGAAGGGACCATCCCACTAGCATCCGTCATGGCGGATTCGCTGCATTGGTTCTAGACCCAATTATTGGCGGATTTCATCTCACTAGAGTCCTTATGGACGGCGGCAGCAGCCTGAACCTGCTTTACCAGGATACCAGTGTGGAAAATGGGCATAGATCCCTCGAGGATTAAGCCCATCAAAACAACCTTTAAAGGCGTAATACCAGGTGTAGAGGCCAACTGTACAGGCTCAGTCACACTTGAAGTGGTCTTCAGATCTCCGGATAATTTCCGAAGCGAGGAGTTAATCTTCGACATAGTCCCATTCCGCAGTGGCTATCACGCACTGCTCGGGCGAACCGCATTCGCCAAGTTCAATGCGGTACCGCACTACGCATACCTTAAGCTCAAAATGCCAGGCCCTCAAGGAGTAATTACGGTCAATGGAAACACCAAACGCTCCCTCCGAACGGAGGAGCACACGGCGGCCCTTGCAGCAAAAGTACAAAGCAGCCTCTCTAGGCAGTTCTCTAGTCCGGCCATTAAACGACCGGACACCGTCAAGCGCGCCTGGAGTAACCTACAACAAGACCGCCTGGCACGACCCGAGCAGGCGTAGCAATGCGGCCCCAACCCAGCCTTCACAAAAATGCGACACCAGTACTTCGCGTAAATACCTACGCTCTAGAAATACCATGGGTACAGGGGGAGGGGCACCATCACGGCACGCCCGAAACACGGCTTAAACCGCACCAGGGGCTGCCGATTTTTTAATTTTCTCTTACTTTCAGGACTCCACTCTTCGGAAGGCCCGTTCGGCAGTTCAATTGCCGAACAAACGATGCAAGAACCAGGGAAGCAGACAAGCCACGCCGCATTACGGAACTCCCAGGTGGTCTCTATCACGAGCAGTATACCTATTTCGCATACTATTCCGCAGCTTGCCCCTGGAACGGACACGTTAAATAGTCCAACCTTTTGCTTATCGCATTATTTGTATCGTTCTGCTTTGATCGCAGCCCTCTTTAATAAACAATGCATAGCTTTTGTCTATTTTTGCATTACTCTTTTTTAATATATGTTCCTTAATGACATGTTGCATCCGTACACGTTGGTACGACCAAAATACGCCAGGGGCTTTAGTACCCCTCAATATGGTGTGAGAAGTCCGAACACTTTAACAAGTGCGGCACCCCGAACTTATAGCATTATATGCATCGGCTCCGAATCATGTCTTGGGTCAATAGTTGGGTTTGCACGGCTCCTATGTTTTGGTACCTTACGTTCCGCTATATCGGCTAAGGTAGCACTAGGAGAACCACTACGATTGTGCCCCAGTTGAGCTGGGTCGAGCACCTCAGTGGAGAAAGCTAAAACTGACTGTCATGATGAAGCGAGACCTGGTCGCTGTTCGAGAGGTTTTTCGAGTCCCTAAAGACTTATGCCGCTTAGAGCGAGGAGCCGGCTCTGTCCGGCCAAGGCGTGGATAGCGCCCCGAACTCGGTCTTCCGAATACCAGGGGCTTCGCCGAAATTTAAAATTATAGAATTCTATGGCTAAGTGAGAGTATTCACGCATTATAGTCCGATTGCCTTGTTCGTTGGGCTGAGCGCCTCCCTCGAAGGACCTAAACATGGGAAAAAGAGCGCTCAGGTTTATCCCCGAACACCCCAGCACTAGCGGCACGGGGGCAGAAGCTGACGACTTGCCATCTCCCAGAATTGATAAACAGCCGCACAAAAGGTAATATTTTAAATTCCAAACAGCATTGCTTAGCGCATATGAACAAGTTTTCAGCGCACAGGACAAAACGAGCAAGTTTCACTCAAAAATTACATCCCTAGAACATTCATCCGCCACAAGGCAGGCACCCTTCAGAACATCCTTATAATAATTCTCGGGCTTGCGATGCTCTTTCCCTGGCGGTGGCCCGTCCTTCACAAGCTTCTCAGCATCCAGCTTGCCCCAGTGCACCTTAGCACGGCAAGGGCCCTACGGGCACCTTCAATGCAGATGGAGCGCTTGATGACTTCGAGCCTTGGACAGGCCTCCACCAACCGCCGCACCAGCCCAAAATAGCTCCCAGGCAGAGCCCCTCCAGGCCACAGCCGAACTATGAGGCCCTTCATGGCCTGTTCAGCCGCCTTGTGGAGCTTGACCAGTTGCTTCAGCTGGTCGCTCAGGGGCACGGGGTGTCCGGCCTCAGCATACTGAGACCAGAACACCTTCTCTGTCGAGCTGCCCTCCTCGACTCGATAGAATGCGGCGGCATCGGACACACTCCGGGGAAGATCTGCGAACGCTCCTGGAGAGCTCCGGATTCGGGTAAGTACAAGTAACTCACGTTTATGTGTTTGCTTTGCATAAAGAATGCCTTACCCGCCGCTATCTTCTTCACCTCATCCAACTCCTGGAGGGTCTTCTGGGATTCGGCCTTGGCAGACTTGGCATTTTCAATAGCCAACACGAGCTCGGACGCTCGCGTCTTTGAGTCAAGCTCCAAACTCTCATGTTTCTCCATGAGAGCCTGGACCTCTTGCCGTACCTTGCCAACCTCGGCCTCATAATTCTCCCGCTCGGTGCGCTCCGTGGCCGCCCTCTTCTCGGCCTCGACCAACGCTTGCTTAAGGGTCACCACCTCAGACGTGGCCCCTACAATAGCCACGATAATCCTGTCATTTTTTGCAATTGCACCTTTTTATATATATTTAAACAAGGTATTTCTTACCTTCATTGTCCTCGAGCTGCTTCTTGGCACGCCCGAGCTCTTGCTCGGACCGCTCGAGGTTCTGCTTTAGCGTGTCCACTTCCGCAATCAGTGCGGCGAACGCAAGCAGAGAAGCCTGCATACGCATATTGACTCCTTTTTGTTAGACTCCTGCGAATTTTATTTGATCCTCTATTCGGCATTTCTTCCCAAACGCCAAACAGAGCATCAGGGGCTACTGTCTATGCAGTAATATTATTTACACATTCTTTACTTACCTCAAAGCCTGTTAGAAGGCTAGTACAAGATTCAGTCAGTCCGCTCTTGGCAGACTGAACCTTCTGGACCACCGCACTCATAATGGTGCGGTGCTCCTCGTCGATGGAGGCGCCTTGGAGCACCTCCAACAGATTGTCTGGCGCCTCCGGTTGGACGGGGGTCACCGGCACGGTGGGATTGCTCCTCTTGGAAGGAGGTCCCCCGCCGGACTCTGGAACCTTTGAAGGTTCCGGAGCGGTGTCCGGCCTAGAGCCGGACTTGGAGCCCTGGGGGGTTTCATCCCCTTTACTCCTGGAGTCCGGGAGGTCGCCTTGCGGCGCCTCCAGGACCACCTCCTCCCGGCTTGGAACCTGTTTGGAAAACACTTCGATGTCGTCTGTGGGCGGGGGGAGGAATCCGTTGGAAGAGAGTTCACATCCGACGAGTCCAGTGAGCCGCTCGACGACGCGTCGAGCCGGTCTTTGGGTGGGCTGCATAAACATATTCGACATAAGGGAAAGCTGTGCAGTAAATGAATACTATGAATTACTCTGGTATCCAGATACTTACGATTTTGCCAGGGGCTTGGCCCTGGGCGACCACTCCTCTCCGCCATCGTCAGTGTCGGTGGAGTAGTCCGGAGGAAGGGTTTTCCCCTTCTTGGACCCTCCGGCCTCCCCAGAGAGGGCGGCCTTCCTTTTCTTCTCTCCTCCCGCTGGAGGGGGAGAGGTCTTCTTCTTCCTCCCTCGTCTTCACGGGAGGAATGCGCCTCGGAACCGTCGGATGATGGATCTGACACCTCCTGGCGTCGGGCAGTCTTTTGAGTCCCCGTGGCCTTTTTCACGGCCTTCTTCTCTGGCACCACTTAGGGTGCGGGAACCAGCAGCTTCGCCAAGCAAGCGTCCGTTGGGCCTTCGGGCAAAGGAGCCGGACAGTTGATCTATCCGGACGTCACCTGCCAATCCTGTCAAATTTAAGGGAGCTTAGATCCCGCATGGAGTCAAACTATGAAAAACGGATACCCTGTAAAGGAAAAAACAGCTTATTGCATGAGCGTGACGCTGCATACTGAATCCGCGATCCTCGGTAGTGGATGCGGGGGCCTCGGCACCCTTGAAAAGCACCTTCCAGGCATCTTCGTACGTCGTGTCGAAGAGCCTGCTCAGAGTTTGGTGCCACGCCGGGTCGAACTCCCACAGGTTGAAAGCCCGTTGTTGACACGGGAGGATCAGGCGGATGAGCATAACCAGGACTACGTTGACAAGTTTGAGCTTCTTGTCCACCAGGGTTTGGACGCATGTTTGGAGTCTGGTCAGCTCTCCTTTTTTACCCCACGACAGACCCGTCTCCTTCAAGGAGGTGAGCCGTGTAGGGGGTCTGGATCTAAACTCGGGGGTTGCGACCCATTCGGGGTCGCGCGACTCGGTGATGTAAAACCACCCCGATTGCCACCCCTTCAGGGTCTCCACAAAGGAGCCCTTGAGCCATAAGAAGTTGGCCATCTTGCCCACCATGGCGCCTCTGCACTCCGCCTGGTTGCCGCCCACCACCTTCGGCTTGACATTGAAAGTCTTGAGCCATAGGTCGAAATGGGGGCGGATGCGGAGGAAAGCCTCGCACACGATGATAAACGCCGAGATGTTGAGGACAAAGTTCGGGGCCAAATCGTGGAAATCCAGGCCATAGTAGAACATGAGCCCCCGGACAAATGGATGAAGAGGGAAGCCCAGTCCACGGAGGAAATGGGGGAGGAACACCACCCTCTCATGGGACCTAGGGGTGGGGATGAGCTGCCCCTTTTCGGGAAGCCGGTACGCAATGTCGTTAGACAAGTATCCGTCCTTCCTTAGTTTTTTGATGTGTCCCTCCATGACGAAGGAGACCATCCACTTGCCTTCCGGACATGGATGGAGAAGGTTGAGGTGGGGAGTGCGGACTTGGGCGCTGGAGCTCGAGTGCGCGAGAATGGATAAGCAAGGGAGGAAGAAGGCGTAGGTGAAAAGGTGGATCCTTATCCCCTTATATGGGTGGACGCAACTATGTGTCCCCACCAGCCTAGTAAAACTCGCTTATCTCCAAGCGCCGTAATCAATGGCGCGGTTGGGTTACCCACGCCCGTATTGATGAGAATCCCGGAATAAGGGGACATGATCTCTGCTTTAACAAGACGTGCCAAGGAAACCGCCTCGTGTGACGCGCTGAGGTGGGATAATGAAACGACTCGGATAAAGGCTTGGCTGTGGTGTGTCACACTACGGAATATGTCAGCAGACTAGATTTGTGTAAATGTTATTCTCTCTATGGCAATATGTGGAAACTTATTTTGCAGAGCCGGGCACTATCTTTTTGTTCAAAATCTTCTATGAAGTACTTGGAGGAGGAACCCGCCTTGCAATGCCGAAGACCATCTGCACGCCAGACTCGTCGTCATTGAAGCCTGGTTCAGGGGCTACTGAGGGAGTCCTGGATTAGGGGGTGTCCGGATGGCCGGACTATACCTTCAGCCGGACTCCTGGACTATGAAGATACAAGATTGAAGACTTCGTCCCGGGTGCGGAAGGGACTTTCCTTGGCGTGGAAGGCAAGCTTGGCGATACAGATATGCAGATCTCCTACCATTGTAACCGACTTTGTGTAACCCTAACCCTCTCCGGTGTCTATATAAACCGGAGGGTTTTAGTCCGTAGGACAACATACAGAACAACAATCATACCATAGGCTAGCTTCTAGGGTTTAGCCTCTCCGATCTCGTGGTAGATCTACTCTTGTACTACCCATATCATCAATATTAATCAAGCAGGACGTAGGGTTTTACCTCCATCGAGAGGGCCCGAACCTGGGTAAAACTTCGTATCCCTTGCCTCCTGTTACCATCCGGCCTAGACGCACAGTTCGGGACCCCCTACCCGAGATCCGCCGGTTTTGACACCGACATGGATCCTATCTCGGATTTCATGGCTTCTAACCATTTGTCGGAATACGGGCCCACCATCGCTTCTCCATAGCTCGTAGGTTCATTGTTGTCTAACAACATGATATCTAAGACAGGATTACCGTACCAATCAGGAGTAGTACATATCCTTGTCGACCTATGAGGTTCGATAGCAACTTGATTCGAAGCTTCATGATCACTATCATTAACTTCCTCTTCAACAGACGTAGGTGCCATAGAAAACATCTTTCTGTGTTGCATCACTCTCTGGTTGAAATAAAGGTTCGACAACCTCTTCAAGTTCTATCTTCCTCCCACTCAATTCTTTCGAGAGAAACTCCTTCTCGAGAAAGGACCCGTTCTTAGCGACAAACAATTTGCCCTCAGATCTGAGATAGAAGGTGTACCCAACTGTCACCTTTGGGTACCCTATGAAGATGTGTTTGTCCGCTTTGGGTTCGAGCTTCTTCGGCTGAAGCCTTAAGCATCGCAGCCCCAAACATTAAGAAATGACAACTTTGGTTTCTTGCCACACCAATGTTCACACGACATCGTCTCAACGGACTTAGATGGTGTCCTATCTAAAGTGAATGCAGCTGTCTCTAACGCATAACCTCAAAATGAAAATGGTAGATTGGTAAGAGACATCATAGATCGCACCATATCTCATAAGGTTCGATTACGACGTCCGGACACACCATTACCCTGTGGTGTTCCAGGTGGCTTCAACTGTGAAACAATTCCACAATGTCTTAAGTGATTGCCAAACTCATAACTCAGAAATTCTTATCGATCAGATCATAGGAATTTGATCTTCTTGTTATGATGGTTCTTAACTTCACTCTGAAATCGCTTGAAGTTTTCAAACGTTTCAGACTTGTGCTTCATTAAGTAAATGTACCTATATCTACTCAAATCGTCAGTGAAGATGAGAAAATAGAGATATCCACCGCATGCTTCAATTCTCATTGGATCACATGCATTAGCATGTATGATTTCCAACAAGTCACTTGCCCGTTTTATTTTACCTGAAAACGGGGTCATAGTCATCCTGCCCATGAGGCATGGCTCGCATGTGTCAAGCGATTCAAAATCAAGTGACTCCAAACATCCATCGACATGGAGTTTCTTCATGCATCTTACGCCAATATGACCTAAGCGGCAGTGCCACAAGAAAGTGGTACTATCATTATTAACTCTACATCTTTTGGCGTGAACATGTGTATTACCACGACCGAGATTCAATGAACCATTCACATAGGGTGCATGACCATGAAAGGTATTATTCATGTAAACAGAATAACCATTATTCTCTAACTTAAATGAATAACTGTATTGCAATGAACATGATCTAATCATATTCATGCTCAACGTAGACACCTGATAACATTTATCTAGGTTCAATACTAATCCCGAAGGCAGATGGAGCGTGCGATGGTGATCTCATCAACTTTGGAAACACTTCCAACACACATCGTCACCTCGCCCTTAGCCAGTCTCCGTTTAGTCCGTAGCTTTTGCTTCAAGTCACCAATAATAGCAACTGAACCGGTATCCAATACCTAGGTGCTACCAGGAGTACTAGTGAGGTACACATTAATAACACGTATATACTTTGTTGAAGTTGCCAGCCTTCTTATCTACCATGTATTTGGGGTAGTTCTGCTACCAGTGACCGTTCCCCTTACAATAGAAGCACTTAGTCTCGGGTTTGGGTTCAACCTTAGTTTCCTTCACTTGAGCGGTAACTGGTTTGCCATTCATGAAGTTTCCCTTCTAGCCCTTGCCCATCTTGAAACTAGTGGTCTTGTTAAACCATCAACACTTGATGCTCCTTCTTGATTTCTACCTTTTGCGGTCTTAAGCACCGCGAACAGCTCCGGGATCAACTCCATCCCTTGCAAGTCATAGTTCATCACGAAGATCTAGTAGCTTAGTGATAGTGACTTGAGAACTCTATCAATCACTATCTTATCTGGAAGTTTAACTCCCACTTGATTTAAGTGATTGTAGCACCCAGACATTTTGAGCACATGCTCACTAGCTGAACAATTCTCCTCCATCTTGTTGGCAAAAGAACTTGTCAGAGGTCTCATACCTCTCAACACGGGCATGAGCCTGAAATCCCAATTTCAGCTCTTGGAACATCTCATATGTCTTATGGCATTCAAAATGTCATTGGAATCCCGATTCTAAGCCGTAAAGTATGGTGCACTAAACTGTCAAGTAGTCATCAGGATGTGTCTGTCAGGTGTTCACAACATCCACAAACGACGTTGTAGGGGTTTGCACATCGAGCGGTGCATCAAAGACGTAAGGCTTCTGTGTAGCAGTGAGGACACTCCTCAGACTACGGACCCAGTCCGCATCATTGCTTACAATATCTTTCAACTTAGTCTTTCTCTAGGAATGTATTGAAACAGGGAGCTACAACGTGAGCTATTTATCTACAACATATTTGCAAAGACAATTTAGACTATGTTCATGATAATTAAGTTCATCTAATCAAATTATTTAATGAACTCCCACTCAGATAGACATCCCTCTAGTCATCTAAGTGATACATGATCCGAGTCAACTAGGCCGTGTCCGATCATCACGTGAGATGGACTAGTCATCATCGGTGAACATCTTCATGTTGATCGTATCTTCTATACGACTCATGTTCGACCTTTCGGTCTTCTGTGTTCCGAGGCCATGTCTGTACATGCTAGGCTCGTCAAGTCAACCTAAGTGTATTGCGTGTGTAAATCTGGCTTACACCCGTTGTATTCAAATGTTAGAATCTATCACACCCGATCATCACGTGGTGCTTCGAAACAACGAACCTTCGCAATGGTGCACAGTTAGGGGGAACACTTTCTTGAAATTATTGTGAGGGATCATCTAATTTAAGCTACCGTCGTTCTAAGCAAATAAGATGTAAAACATGATAAACATCACATGCAATCAAATAGTGACATGATATGGCCAATATCATTTTGCTCCTTTTGATCTCCATCTTCGGGGCGCCATGATCATCATCGTCACCGGCATGACACCATGATCTCCATCATCGTGTCTTCATGAAGTCGTCTCGTCAACTATTACTTCTACTACTATGGCTAACGGTTTAGCAATAAAGTAAAGTAATTTCATGACATTTAAGTTGACACGCAGGTCATAAATAAATTAAGACAACTCCTATGGCTCCTGCCGGTTGTCATTCTCATCGACATGCAAGTCGTGATTCCTATTAC
Organism: Triticum dicoccoides; assembly: GCF_002162155.2. Lineage (NCBI taxonomy): Eukaryota > Viridiplantae > Streptophyta > Magnoliopsida > Poales > Poaceae > Triticum > Triticum dicoccoides. The sequence continues at coordinate 705,873,606 of NC_041382.1, read as the reverse complement.
AAGAATATGATCAATCTCATACATCACATATATCATTCATCACATCCTTTTAGCCATATCACATCACAAGGCATATGCTGCAAAAACATGTTAGATGTCCTCTAATTGTTGTTGCAAGTTTTTACGTGGTTGCTGTAGGTTTCTAGAAAGAACGTTTCTTACCTACGCCAAAACCACAATGTGATATGCCAATTTCTATTTACCCTTCATAAGGACCCTTTTCATCGAATCCGGTCCGACTAAAGTGGGAGAGACAGACACCCGCTAGCCACCTTATGCAACTAGTGCATGTCAGTCGGTGGAACCAGTCTCATGTAAGCGTACGTGTAAGGTCGGTCCGGGCCGCTTCATCCCACGATGCCGCCGAATCAAGATAAGACTAGTAACAGCAAGTAAATTGACAATATTGACGCCCACAATTGCTTTGTGTTCTACTCGAGCATAGAAACTACGCATAGACCTAGCTCATGATGCCACTATTGGGGATCGTACAGAAATTTAAAATTTTCTATGCATCACCAAGATCAATCTATGGAGTAATCTAGCAACGAAGGGAAGGGGAGTGCATCTACATACCCTTGTAGATCGCTAAGCGGAAGCGTTGCAAGAACGCGGATGAAGGAGTCGTACTCGCAGCGATTCAGAGCGCGGTTGATTCCGATCTAAGCGCCCAACAACGGCGCCTCCGTGTTCAACACACGTGCAGCCCGATGACATCTCCCACGCTTTGATCCAGCAAGGGGAGAAGGAGAGGTTGGGGAAGACTCCATCCAGCAGCAGCACGATGGCGTGGTGGTGAAGGAGGAGCGCGGAACTCTAGCAGGGCTTCGCCAAGCACTACGAGAGATGAGGAGGGAGAGAGGTAGGGCTGCGCCAAGAGGGAGATGATCTCGTGTGTCTTGCAGCCTCCAATACCTCAAGTATATATAGGGGAAGGGGAGGGGCTGCGCCCCCATCTAGGGTTCCCTCCCTAGGGGTGGCGGCAGCCCCAAAACCTCTCTAGGGTTGCGGCCAAGGGGGGAGAGAGGGGGGCACACCTAGGGTGGGCCTGAAGGCCCATCTGGACCTAGGGTTTGCCCCCTCCCACTCTCCCTTGCGCCTTGGGCCTTGGTGGGGGGCGCACCAGCCCACCTGGGGCTGGTCCCCTCCCACACATGGCCCACGCAGCCTTTTAGGGCTGGTGGCCCCACCTAGTGGACCCCCGGGACCCTCCCGGCGGTCCCGGTACGTTACCGATAGCACCCGAAACTTTTCCGGTGACAAAAACGGGACTTCCCATATATAAATATTTACCTCCGGACCATTCCAGAACTCCTCGTGACGTCCAGAATCTCATCCGGGACTCCGAACAACATTCGGTAACCGCATACATACTTTCCCTATAACCCTAGCGTCATCGAACCTTAAGTGTGTAGACCCTACGGGCTCGGGAGTCATGCAGACATGGCCGAGACAACTCTCCGGTCAATAATCAACAGCGGAATCCGGATACCCATGTTGGCTCCCACATGCTCCACGATGATCTCATCGGATGAACCACGATGTCCAGGATTCAATCAATCCCGTATACAATTCCCTTTGTCTATCGGTACGATACTTGCCCGAGATTCGATCGTCGGTATCCCGATACCTTGTTCAATCTCGTTACTGGCAAGTCTCTTTACTTGTTCCGTAACACATCATCCCGTGATCAACTCCTTGGTCACATTGTGCACATTATGATGATGTCCTACCGAGTTGGCCCAGAGATACCTCTCCGTTACACGGAGTGACAAATGCCAGTCTCGATTCGTGCCAACCCAACAGACACTTTTGGAGATACCCGTAGTGCACCTTTATAGCCACCCAGTTACATTGTGACGTTTGGCACACCCAAAGCACTCCTACGGTATCTGGGAGTTGCACAATCTCATGGTCTAAGGAAATGATACTTGACATTAGAAAAGCTTTAGCATACGAACTACATGATCTTGTGCTAGGCTTAGGATTGGGTCTTGTCCATCACATCATTCTCCTAATGATGTGATCCCGTTATCAACGACGTCCAATGTCCATGGTCAGGAAACCGTAACCATCTATTGATCAACGAGCTAGTCAACTAGAGGCTTACTAGGGACATGGTGTTGTCTATGTATCCACACATGTATCTGAGTTTCCTATCAATACAATTCTAGCATGGATAATAAACAATCATCATGAACAATGAAATATAATGTAATAATAACTAATTTATTATTGCCTCTAGGGCATATTTCCAACAAATGACTCTTGGATGCTCAGAACGCGACGCCTAACCGGATGGAGGATTCATAGTCCTCAAGTGTAACAAGTCTTCAGGTCACGCAGACAGAAAGACTTCAGTGATGCCTAACACTCTTTGGCTCTGGGTGTTTAGGGCTTTGTCCTCACAAGGATTTCTCTCTCAAAGGCTTCGAGGTGGGTTGCTCTCAAACGACAAAAGTCGTGCACTAACTTTGAGCAGCCACCAATTTATGGTGTAGGGGTGGGCTATTTATAGCCAGGAGGCAACCCGACCTAATTTGTCCGGAATGACGTTGGGTCACTAAGGAACTGACACGTGTCCAACGGTCAGATTTCAAACACACACGGCAACTTGACTTGGGCTACAAGTAAAGCTGACTTGTCCAGCTCTGGATAAGATTTGCTCTCATTGTCTTCCCTCGAAGACATAGGATTTGGTTGAGAATCAATTCAGTCACTCTGACCTTGTTCACTTGGACCCCACTTAACAGTACGGTTGTTCCTATGACTCAACAAAGAAGAAAAGGAAACTACGAAACAACTATGTCTTCACACTCCATAGTCTTCATACGATGTCTTCTCATGTCATAGTCTTCAATGTGAAACTCTTCACAGACCACCATTTTCTTCAATATCTTCACACATTTTTAGGGGTCATCTCTGGTAGGTGAACCGAATCAATGAGCGACTACTACCTGTGTTATCCTGCAATTCTCACAAACACATTAGTCCCTCAACCAAGTTTGTCGTCAATACTCCAAAACTAACTAGGGGTGGCACTAGATGCACTTACAATCTCCCCCTTTTCGGTGATTGATGACAAACTGGTTGAAGTTTTCAATAGGGATAAAAGTATGTGAAATTGTAAGGATAAGGTATTGTCTTCATAGGTAGCAAAAAGGCTCCCCCCTGAAGATGGGCATATAAATAGTTTGTGTTTGAATGCAAATGCACATGGTAGGTTTTACTTGTGGAGATCCTCTTCAACTTATGAAGACAATTCATCATGCACAAAAGGATACAATGAAGATAATGACATGCATAATGGAAAATGGACGTCGGCGGAATGACTTAGTGTGGAATTTATCGTCGCATCACATAGTTAACAGAAAAGGTAGCAGACGACCATCAAGTTTTAAGCGTTACAACTCAAAGAACCAAAAGTATCAAAAGCAAGAGTTGTAAACACTTGGCAAAAAGTATAGAAACCACCCAGAAAGACCCGCTTGAAGACGATCAACTCATATGCTTCTCCCCCCTTTTGTCAGTACGGACCAAAAAGGTTTGAAAACAAAGCTTCTACTCGTTCCCAAGAGTAGGTGAAGGTGCAGGGTCGATGTTGGAGTCCGCTGGTGCAGAAGAACTTGGTGAAGTGTCGATTCGCGGCCAAGTTGTAGTTGGTGAAGTAGCATCATCTTCTTCATCGACGACTCTGGCATCGATAGTTGCCGCAGAGGAGGAGTACTTAGAGTCTTCGAGTGAGGGAGCCTGACACAAGAGAGCGTTCTAGGGAGGAGTGAAATCAAATTTGAATCGCTCTGCGAAGCCATCCTGTTGAACATCATCTTCAGATGTTAGCAATGTCAGACTCTTCCACGACCGCCGATAAGTTTCATGTGTAACAAAGGCATTCTTGGTGCAAGTTTCGAATGCGATTAACATCCACCAAGAGGATCTGCATCTAACGCTTGAGCCAGTCATGATGCTTGTCTTGTTTTTGATGTAATGCCACGAGAAGCTCTCGGTTGTTGAGAGCGCGAGATCGCTTCCGAGGCCTTTGAGCCATGGTGCTCTTAGTGGCTTCAGTGGTTGCACGACGAGGTGCACGTGTGTTACCAGCCAGAGGATAAACACGAGTTGCAGCAAGGAATCCTTCAATGGGTTGCGTGCAGCTTTGGCGATCGACATTGTGAAGATATAGTGGCTCCTTAGCAGGTTCAGGGTAGATGGCTTCGAGAGACATATCAACCTCTGGCAAGAAGATGAGATGATTACGCGCAGAGGGCTGATAATTGACAGTAGAGTGAAGCTTGATGAGGCGCATTACCCATGGAGCATAAAATTTTAGACCAAATAGATTAGAGCCAGATGTAGCAAGTTGACTGATGAATAAATCTTGAGCATTGAAGCTGATGCCATTGAGGATCTATAAAACCAATGTCTTCATTGCTCCTTCAAGCTTTGCTGCATGAGAATGTCCTTTGACAGGCCATAGAGTTCGCTTGATGATATGATAAATGGTGCGGGCCAAATACTCTAGGTCTTCAACAAATAATTTTGTTGGATATTTAGCATTGCTTGGCAGTGGCTTCATCATGTTGAGCATCTGACTCATGTTCGGCTTAGGCTTCTGAAATATGCTCTCTAATGCATTCATGTGTAACTGATAACCAGGTTCATAGTATTCACCTGGAATGGGCAGGGGAGTAAGTTCGATGATATCTTGAGCTTTGGCTTCATGGTGCACATATCCTGTCATCCACTCAAGGACCCAAGTCTTCGGATCCCTATTGTAGCCACGAATGTGAAGAGTAGCATAGAACTGCAGCAGAAGCTCTTCGTTTCAATGCTCTTTATCAGTCATAAACTGCAGAAGACCAACAACTCTGAAGCAGTCGAGGGCTTCTTCCAAGCAGGGTAGGCAAGAAATGGCTTCATAGTCTAGACGCATATGGGGAAAATGCGCCCTTTATTGTATAAGACACAAGAATAATAACTGCGCTGCTGATAGCTCCAGAACCGATCTGATGAAATTCTTAGTTGTGAATATGGATTCTTGGCACCATCAAAGAAGGTCTTGTGTGTTTTGAAGCCATTCACATTGAATGATTGTCAGGGGTTGGTTGCGACAACTGCCAAAGGATGGCTTTTCATGGTGGGAGCGAGTAGAACGTCGCCGGTGCCCGGAAGCGGGATTAGGCGTAGACACGAACACCGGCGTACTTTACCCAGGTTCGGGGCTCTCCTAGGAGATAACACCCCTAGTCCTGCTTTGTGGAGTCTCCGCATGATCACCAAGGCAAAGTGAGTACAAGGGTGCTCCTCGAGCTGTATGCTGGAGGTAGGAGAAGGCAAGACTGGCTTTCTCCTTCCTATATCTCTGGTCTAGTTCTAATGGGTCCAAACCCTTGGCATGGGTGCCCTGGGGGGTTTATATAGGCCTACCCCCCAGGGGTACAAGGGTAATATGACTGGGCGCAGGCCCAGCCGTCAGTCTCTTCGGCCGCCGACTTCTCCGCCGACTGCTGGGGCCCGCCGACTGGTCTGGTACGGAGCCGATAGGCCGTACCCGCCGCTTGGGGGTCTTGTCGGCTACTGATCACTATAGACGCGCTTCTAATGACGCAGGCTTGGTCGAAGGATCATGGCTACAGCACCGCCGTCATGGTGGGCGATTACTGTAGCCACTCCCCGTCATGTCTGGTTAAGGGAGCGTGGGGCCCGTGGGATGAGCAGGCCGACTCCTATGGGCCAAATCCCATAGGGTCCGATTGGTAGGGCTCCTCGCCGTCTTCTGGACTCTCGCTGACTGGTGGGGTCCATCGTCGTTGGGCCGTACAGATAGGCTGTCGTGGGAGTAGGACTCCGCCTGCCTGTATGATATCAGGGCTGGCATGGCAACAGTGCCGCGCTGGGCGGGGCTCCTCGTTGGTACAACGCACTGTGGCTGCGCCCGCCCTTGGGAAGGGGAGGGGATGGGCTGCACTGTAGCCATCCCCTGTCCCGTCCCCCTTGGTGTGGGTATGGGCTTCGAAGGGGCCGCGGGCCGACTCCTCGGAGCCGGCTTCTCTGGAAGCTGCCTGGCAGGAGTCGGCTTGTCTCGACCTCGCCTTCTGGACTCGGCCGTCTACGGGCAGCTGGCTATTTCTCTAGTCAGCTTCCAGAAGGCGGCTCTTTACCTTGGCATCTTGAGGGGCGCGGTCAGCCCCGATGTCTCGAAAGGCTACGGGCATCGGGTTAGCCTACCCGTGGCCCATTACTCCGACAGTAGTCCTCGAAGCTGGTGAGGCGCCACGGACGACTAGTCGAGGAGCCTCACCAGTTTCCTTTCTCTGAGTGCTTGAGGCGAAGATTCGTTCGACTTCTGCCGGGCCGACTGGCAGGAGTCGGACTCGCCCAATCTGACTTGTCCAAAATTTTCAAACGCCTCTGCGGGATCCAAGTGGCGTGCCAGCTAAGCTTCCAAGACGCCGCCCATTTCGGGCCTGTCACGTGGCGACGAGCGGCCGGGCCAGTCTTCCCACCCACGCACGCGATGGGACACGCCTACAGGCGGGGCCCGCCACTACCATGCCTCGGCACGCGAGCGGATCCGCTGCGGCCGGGGTGGACGGTTGAGATTCCCGCGCAATTACTGGCGCAGTAATTTTGCACGATAAACGTGGGGGCGTGGGGTAGTGGGCGCAGTAAATCCCACACCCGCCCCCTCGGCTTCGCAGCCCACTAGTCTATAAGTAGGGGGGAGGGGGAGCGGTAAAGCACGCGCGCCCCTCCTCCTCACTGCTTCCTCCTCTTCTTCCACCGCCACGCCTCCCGCGGTGCACTCCGGAACCTAGGACGGTTCAGAGGTCCACGATGATCACATAGATTTCCTCCGCATGACACGGCGGCTGCCTGGCATGGACTTCGTGAGGGTCTGCCTCATGCCAAAGAAGGAAATCTCACTGGCGCCGGAGGAGGGCGAGCGGGTCGTTTTCCGCTCGCACTACCTACACGGCCTTGGCCTTCCGGCGAGCGGTTTCTTCCGCGCCTTTCTCGAATTCTACGGTCTCCAGCCGCACCACCTCACCCCCAACACGGTGGTGCTGATGTCTGCCTTCGTCGCCTTATGCGATGGCTTCCTCGGCATTCTCCCCACCATCGAGCTCTGGGGGAGTTCTTCTACTCCAAGCTTGGCACCCAAGCCGCAGGCGTGCCGGCTCAGTGCAGCGCGTTCATCGCCATGCAGAGATCGGGGCCGACAACCCGTTTCCCCCCATCCGGCTGATAAAGTCGGTGAAGATGTGGCAGCGGTCGTACTTCTACGTGAAGAGCGTCTTCACGGAGGGCGACTGGGTTGATTTGCCGACCTATGTGGCCGGCCCGCCGGCTGGGAGGCAGCCCAACTGGTCGTATCGGGCCAGGACGCTGATGCCCGCAGGAGCTGGCGCTATCGAGCGACTCCGAGTGCTGATGCAGTCGGAGGACCTGACCGGGCCGGATTTGCTGGCCGCCTTCGTGGCGCGCCGGGTGCTCCCACTCCAAAGTCGTCCCACATGATTTGCCAGATGAGCGGGCATCGGGACCCGAGTCGTCTGTGCACCAAGGAGATGCCTCACGCGGAGGTAGCCCACATGGTGAACTACCTTGCGAACTGCGAGCTCACGGGAGAGTGGCAGTTCGGCAAGGAGCCGTATTCATGGGCCAACCCTCCGCCCATTGTGAGTTGTTTCTTTTCCTTTTTCTTGACTCCTTTGCCTCCGAGTACGTCTTGTCCAATCTAACCAATCGGCTTTGGTAGAATCCCCTCCTCCATCCGGCAGCCGGCACCGTGGGGCCGGCCCGTGAATTCCTCTCCGACCAGGCGGAGAGCGACATCGACGAACCCGACTTGGAGACGGCGGCCTTGGAGGACGACGCCAAGGGCGGAAGCAGCAAAGTGGGCGGCCCGAGGCTCAGGGCCAGTTTCGAGGACTAGCCTGACGATGATGTGGAGGAGGTCCCCCATGCCACCAGCCAGGAGCCGGCCAGCCCGGCGCGAGCTCTTCTGCCGCGCCAGACGCCCAAGGCATCGCAAAGAAGGGTAGGGCCGCGCCGAGCATGTCCGGCAGCCGGCCGAAGAAGCCCAAGGGCTCGGCCGCGGCGACCAAGCGGGACGAGGCGGCTGCAAAGGCCCACCGCTTCCGCAAGGAAGTGAAGAAGCCGTAGCTGGTCTCCGCGTAAGTGCTACCTTTCTTGCGCTTTCATCTTTTCTTTCGTTGATCTTGTCTGAGTTTGCTTGCTTGTCGCCCTTGGGTCCAGGGCTCCCCTCTCTCTTGACAAGGTCGCTACCGCCTCCATCATGGGGTCGGCGGAAACTTCCGCCACCACTCGGCGGATTGACCCTGCCGCCGACCTCCGGGAGGCGATAGAGCGGAACGCACGAGAGGTGCGTGATGAGCAGGAAGCCGCCCGCCTGAAGAAGGCGGAGGCTGAGAAGGCGGAGGCCGCCGCCAAGAAGAGACTGGCGGAGGTCGAGGCCGCCGATGCGGTGAAGAATCAAGCTGAAGAAGCCGCGCACCTCTAGTCTGTGGTTTTTGTTATTGCTCTGTACTCCATACGGCCACCCCCGGAGTTCACGGCGCAGACTGGGGAGGCTGGCGGCGAGAACCCAGTCATGGAGAGGGATGGCGGCGACACCGCCATGCCGGACGTGATCGTGCCGGCACTGCCGCCATCTGGGAGCGCGCAAGGCGAGCAGCCGGCGGACCCGCCAGTGCCGCCGATTGAAGACGAGGTGGTGGCAGGCCTAGTTCTCCAGGTCGGCCCGCCGACGCATCACCATCTCATGAAGGCGGCTTCGGCGCCAAGCACTCTGGAGACCGGCGCCACGAGCTCCACGATCCCGGATACCGAGGTGACGAGCGCCGCGCCCACTGGGTGGGTGCGGGGAGGCGGGACGGGCCCATTGAACCGGGCGCTTCTGGACGTCCAAGCCAAGATCCGAGCCAAGAGCGATGCCATCAAGAACTGCACCAAGGCGTATCTGGCATCGCGAGAAGCCATCCGGGTACGTTCCCTTCTTCTTTGTCTCCATTTTTTGTTCTTCTCGATGAGGGCGCGCCAGCGCACCCACTGGGTGTAGTCCCCGAGTTTCAGGCCAGCTGCTGAGCGGGCGGCTCGGAACTCTGATCGGTGAGTTCCAAGTACTAACACTTGTCTGAAATTTTGTCACAGGACTACCACAATCTTCGCGTGATCACCTTCAACGCCAATGTCGAGGAGCCGACCAAGCGGACCGCCGACTTGTCGGAAAGCCGGAGTGAGTCCTCTTCTTTCTCTACGGGGGCGCGCTGGCGCACCCGCGGGTTGTAGTCCCCGAGATTCGGGCCGACTGCTGAGCAGTCGGGCCGAATCTCCTCGGTGACTATTCTTCCTTGTTGACTAACACCTTGTTCTCTTCTTTCTTCTATGGAGGCCAACGCCGCCCTGCAGCAGCAGCTGGGCGAGGCTAACACTGCCCTGCGCACCAAGGAGGAGGAGTGCGGCCAGCTCGCTGAGGAGCGCGACCGGCTGGTCACGTAGCTGACGAAACAGAAGGAGCTGCTCAAGAAGGCCCAGAAAGAGGCGGAGGACAAGGAGACCGCCCTCCTTGCCGAATTCATGTCCGAGCGCTCCTCCTGGACCGACAAGGAGGCGATGCTATCCTCCGGCTTCCATGAGATGAAGGATCTCGTCGATGGTGAGCCTCTCCTCACTTTCCTTCTTTGAGCTGCCGGATGTTGGTCGAGTCGGCTTCTAATCTTTAATTTGGCTCTTTGCCTTCCTGTCTTGGCAGACTTCTTCCCAGGCCACTCGGACGCTGCCAACCAGGCCATCGAGGCTGATCGTGAAGGGCGGAGGGCGGATGGCGCGAAGATT
>NC_041382.1:705813620-705863426 GCF_002162155.2 Triticum dicoccoides | reverse complement strand
GAACCCTTAGCGAGCAGATCCTGAGCATTGAGGCTCGTCTTCGGCCGGCTCACCAGATGCTGCTCCGGCTTCAACGTGTCGGCGCCTGATGTCTACTACACAACCTTCTTCTTGTAGACGTTGTTGGGCCTCCAATTGCAGAGGTTTGTAGGACAGTAGCAAATTTCCCTCAAGTGGATGACCTAAGGTTTATCAATCCGTTGGAGGCGTAGGATGAAGATGGTCTCTCTCAAGCAACCCTGCAACCAAATAACAAAGAGTCTCTTGTGTCCCCAACACACCCAATACAATGGTAAATTGTATAGGTGCACTAGTTCGGCGAAGAGATGGTGATACAAGTGCAATATGGATAGTAGATAAAGGTATTTGTAATCTGAAATTATGAAAACAGCAAGGTAACTAATGATAAAAGTGAGCGTAAACGGTATTGTAATGATAGGAAATAAGGCCTAGGGTTCATACTTTCGCTAGTGTAAGTTCCCTCAACAATAATATCATAATTGGATCACATAACTATCCCTCAACATGCAACAAAGAGTCACTCCAAAGTCACTAATAGCGGAGAACGAACGAAGAGATTATGGTAGGGTACGAAACCACCTCAAAGTTATTCTTTCCAATCAATCCATTGGGCTATTCCTATAAGTGTCACAAATAGCCCTAGAGTTTGTTTGATGATATGATAAATGGTGCGGGCCAAATACTCTAGGTCTTCAACAAAGAATTTCGTTGGATATTTAGCATCGCTTGGTAGTGGCTTCATCATGTTGAGCATTTGATTCATGTTCGGCTCAGGCTTCTGAAATATGCTCTCTAATGCATTCCTGTGTAACTGATAACTAGGTTCATAGTATTCACCTGGAGTGGGCAGGGCAGTAAGTTCGATGATATCTTGAGCTTTGGCTTCATGGTGCACATATCCTGTCATCCACTCGAGGACCCAAGTCTTCGGATCCCTGTTGTAGCCACGAATATGAAGAGTAGCATAGAACTGGAGCAGAAGCTCTTCGTTCCAATGCTCTTTATCAGTCATAAACCGCAGAAGGCCAACAACTCTGAAGCAGTCGAGGGCTTCTTCCAAGCAGGGTAGGCAAGAAATGGCTTCACAGTCTAGACACATATGGGGAAAATGCGCCCTTGATTGTATAAGACACAAGAATAATAACTGCGCTGCTGATAGCTCCAGAACTGATCTGATGAAATTCTTAGTTGTGAATATGGGTTCTTGGCACCATCAAAGAAGGTGTTGTGTGTTTTGAAGCCATTCACATTGAATGATTGTCGGGGGTTGGGTGCGACATATGACAAAGGATGGCTTTTCATGGTGGGAGCGAGTAGAACATCGCCGGTGCTCGGGAGCGAGTAGAACATCGCCGGTGCCCGGAAGCGGGATTAGGCGTAGACACGAAACCCGGCGTACTTTACCCAGGTTCGGGGCTCTCCTAGGAGATAACACCCCTAGTCCTGCTCTGCGGGGTCTCCGCATGATCACTAAGGCAAAGTGAGTACAAGGGTGCTCCTCCAGCTGTATGCTGGAGGTAGAAGAAGGTAAGACTAGCTTTCTCCTTCCTATATCTCTGGTATAGTTCTAATGGGTCCGAACCCTTTGCATGGGTGCCCTGGGGGGTTTATATAGGCCTACCCCCCCCCCAGGGGTACAACGGTAATATGACTGGGTGCTGGCCCAGCCGTCAGTCTCTTCGGCCGCAGACTTCTCCACCGACTGCTGGGGCCCGCCGATTGGGGGGCCCCGCCGACTGGTCTGGTACGGAGCCGACAGGCCGTACCCGCCGCTTGGGGGTCTTGCCGGCTGCTGATCACTGTAGCCGCGCTTCTAATGACGCAGGCTTGGTCGAAGGATCAAGGCTACAGCATCGCCGTCATGGTGGGCGATTACTGTAGCCACTCCACGTCATGACTGGTTAAGGGAGCGTGGGGCCCGTGGGATGAGCAGGCTGACTCCTATGGGCCGGATCCCATATGGTCTGATTGGTAGGGCTCCTTGCCATCTTCCGGACTCTCGCTGACTGGTGGGGTCCATCGTCCTTGGGCCGTATAGATAGGCCGTCGTGGGAGCAGGACTCCGCCTGCTTGTAATGAGGTCAGGGCTGGCATGGCAACAGTGCCGCGCTGGGCGGGGCTCGTCATTGGTACAACGCACTGTGGCTGCGCCCGCCCTTGGGAAGGGGAGGGGATGGGCTGCACTGTAGCCATCCCCTGTCCCCTCCCCCTTGGTGTGGGTACGGGCTTCGAAGGGGCCGCGGGCCGACTCCTCGGAGCCGGCTTCTCTGGAAGCTGCCTGGCAGTAGTCGGCTTGTCTCGACCTCGCCTTCTGGACTCGGCCGTCTACGGGCAACTGGCTATTTCTCCAGTTGGCTTCCAAAAGGCGGCTCTTTACCTTGGCATCCTGATGGTCGTGGTCAGCCCCGATGTCTCGAAAGGCTACGGGCGTCGGGTTAGCCTACCCGTGGCCCATTACTCCGACAGTAGTCCTTGAAGCTAGTGAGGCGCCGCGGGCGACTGGTCGAGGAGCCTCAGTAGTTTCCTTTCTCCGAGTGCTTGAGGCGAAGATTCGTTTGACTTCTGCTGGGCCGACTGGCAGGAGTCGGACTCGCCCAATCTGACTTGTCCAAAAAATTTGAACGCCTCGGCGGGATCCAAGTGGTGTGCCACCTAACCTTCCAGGCCGCCGCCCATTTCGGGCCTGTCACGTGGCGACGAACGGCCGGGCCAGTCTTCCCACCCACGCGCGCGACGGGACACGCCTACAGGCGGGGCCCGCCACTACCATGCCTCGGCACGCGAGCGGATCCGCTATGGCTGGGGTGGACGGTTGAGATTCCCGCGCAGTTACTGCACGCAGTAACTTTGCGCGATAAACGTGGGGGGAATGGGGTAGTGGGCGCAGTAAATCCCACACCCGCCTCATCGTCTTTGCAGCCCACTGGTCTATAAGTAGGGGGGAGGGGGAGCGGCAGAGCACGCGCGCCCCTCCTCCTCACTACTTCCTCGTCTTCTTCCTCTCGCCGCCGCGCCCCACGCTACGCCGAGCGCCGCGGTGATCCGTTCCCGATGAGCTCTTCTTCCACCGCCACACCCCCCGCGGTGCACTCCGGCACCTAGGACGGTTCAGAGGTACACGATGATCACATAGATTTCCTCCGCATGACATGGCGGCTGCCTGGCAAGGACTTCGTGAGGGTCTGCCTCGCGCCGAAGAAGGAAATCTTGCCGGCGCCGGAGGAGGGCAAGCGGGTCGTTTTCCGCTCGCACTGCCTACACGGCCTTGGCCTTCCGGCGAGCGGCTTCTTCCACGCCTTTCTCGAATTCTACGGTCTCCAGCTGCACCACCTTACCCCCAACACGGTGGTGCTGCTGTCCGCCTTCGTCGCCTTATGCGATGGCTTCCTCGGTGTTCTCCCCACCATCGAGCTCTGGGGGAGTTCTTCTACTCCAAGCTCGGCACCCAAGCCACAGGCGTGCCGGCTCAGTGCGGCGTGTTCATCGCCATGCAGAGGTCGGGGCCGACAACCCGTTTCCCCCCATCCGGCTGATAAAGTCGGTGAAGATGTGGCAGCGGTCATACTTCTACGTGAAGAGTGTCTTCGCGGAGGGCGACTGGGTCAAATTGCCGGCCTATGTGGCCGGCCCGCCGGCTGGGAGGCAGCCCAACTGGTCGTATCGGGCCAGGATGCTGACGCCCGCAGGAGCCGGCGCCATCGCGCGACTCCGAGTGCTGACACAGTCGGAGGGCCTGACCAGGCCGGATTTGCTGGCCGCCTTCGTGGCGCGCCGGGTGCTCCCACTCCAAAGTCGCCCCACATGATTTGCCAGATGAGCGGGCATCGGGACCCGAGTCGTCTGTGCACCAAGGAAATGCCTCACGCGGAGATAGCCCACCTGGTGAACTACCTTGCGAACTGCGAGCTCACGGGAGAGTGGTAGTTCGGCAAGGAGCCGTATTCACGTGCCAACCCTCCGCCCATGGTGAGTTGTTTCTTTTCCTTTTTCTTTGACTCCTTTGCCGCCGAGTACGTCTTGTCCAATCTGACCAATCGGCTTTGGTAGAACCCCCTCCTCCATCCGACAGCCGGCACCGTGGGGCCGGCCTGCGAATTCCTCCCCGACCGGGCGGAGAGCGACGTTGACGACCCCGACTTGGGGACGGCGGCCTTGGAGGACGACGCCGAGGGAGGAAGCAACGAAGTGGGCGGCCCGAGGCTCGGGGCCAGTTTCGAGGACTGGCCTGACGATGATGTGGAGGAGGTCCCCCACGCCACCAGCCAGGAGCCGGCCAGCCCGGCGCGAGCTCTTCTGCCGCGCCGGACGCCCAAGGCATCGCGAAGAAGCGCAGGGCCACGCCGAGCATGTTCGGCAGTCGGCCGAAGAAGCGCAAGGGCTCGGCCGCGGCGACCAAGCGGGACGAGGCGGCCGCAAAGGCCCACCGCTTCCGCAAGGAAGTGAAGAAGCCGTTGCTGGTCTCCGCGTAAGTGCTACCTTTCTTGCGCTTTCATTTTTTCTTTCGTTGATCTTGTCTGAGTTTGCTTGCTTGTCGCCCTTGGGTCCAGGGCTCCCCTCTCTCTTGACAAGGTCGCTGCCACCTCCATCATGGGGTCGGGGAAACTTCCGCCACCACTCGGCGGATTGACCCTGCCGCCGACCTCTGGGAGGCGACAGAGCGAAACGCACGAGAGGTGCGTGAAGAGCAGGAAGCCGCCTGCCTGAAGACGATGGAAGCTGAGAAGGCGGAGGCTGCCGCCAAGAAGAGACTGGCGGAGGCTGAGGCCGCCGACACGGTGAAGAAGCGAGCTGAAGAAGCCGCGCACCTCCAGTCTGCGGTTTTTGTTATTCCTCTGAACTCCACACGGCCACCCCCGGAGTTCACGGCGCAGACTTGGGAGGCTGGCGGCGAGAACCGAGTCATGGAGAGGGATGGCGGCGACACCGCCATGCCGGACGTGATCGTGCCGCCACTGCCTCCATCTGGGAGCGTGCAAGGCGAGCAGCCGGCGGACCCGCCAGTGCCGCCGACTGAATACGAGGTGGTGGCAGGCCTAGTTCTCCAGGTCGGCACGCCGACGCGTCGCCATCTCGCGAAGGCGGCTTCAGCGCCGCGCACTCTGGAGACCGATGCCGCGAGCTCCACGATCCCGGATACCGAGGTGACGAGCGCCGCGCCCACTGTGTGGGTGCGGGGAGGCGGGATGGGCACATTAAACCAGGCGCTTCTGGACGTCCAAGCCAAGATCCGAGCCGAGGGCGATGCCATCAAGAACAGCACCAAGGCGTATCTGGCATCGCGAGAAGCCATCCGGGTACGTTCCCTTCTTCTTTGTCTCTGTTTTTTGTTCTTCTCGGTGGGGGCACGCCAGCGCACCCACTGGGTGTAGTCCCCTAGTTTCGGGCCAGCTGCTGAGCGAGCGGCTCGGAACTCTGATCGGTGAGTTCCAAGTACTAACACTTGTCTAAAATTTTGTCACAGGACTACCACAATCTTCGCGTGATCACCTTCAACGCCAATGTCGAGGAGCCGGCCAAGCGGACCGCCGACTTGTCGGAAAGACGGAGTGAGTCCTCTTCCTTCTCTGCAGGGGCGCGTTGGCGCACCCGCGGGTTGTAGTCCCCGAGATTCGGGCCGACTGCCGAGCAGTCGGGCCGAATCTCCTCGGTGACTATTCTTCCTTGTTGGGGACTAACACTGTCACACCCTAGCTAGTTCATGTATTAGAGTGTTGCATCATGTTTATTCTTTCATCAGAAACCTGAAATGGGGATGACAGAACCCCCAGCCCCCTCTGAAACCAACTAGGGTTTACTAAAAACTTTTTCAATGAACCTGAAATGCCCTTCTAAAATGCCCATCATTTTTGTCTTGGTTCAGAACCTCTGCCAGAAGTGATGCACATTTTCCCAGGCCATCTCAGGGTTTTTGAATTAAATCATAAATATTTGAATTTGGGCATTTAAAATTATATAAAATATTTAAATGCTCAAATATCTCCAAACTAAAATGTTTCATGTTGGAAATAATCCAACTATGGACCAGGAGTAGTTTGGTGATTTTAGGAGTTGCCTAAGTATTTTTATTAATTCAACAAAGTTGCAGAAGTATTAAAAAAACAGAAAACAGAAAAAATAGAAAAACCTACCTGGCGCCCAGCACCCGGCCCACCTGCCGGCCCAGCCCAGTGCCGCTCCAGCGAGCTGCTTGCCGGCCAGGCAGGCAGGCAGGTGCCCGACGGCGACCGCAGCGTGCGCCACGCAGCTGGCTGCCGCCCTGCTCCACCTCCTCGCCTCGGGGCTGGATGGATGAGCTCCACGCAGCGCCGTGAACCTGCAGGACACCTCCATTCTCCCCCAACTCCTCTCTCTCGCGCTCCCCCGCCATGGCCGACGACATCGCCGCCACCCCCTCGCCGTAGCCACGCCCTCCGTCAACCCCACGCCGTGCCGCAGTGTCCAGGAGCTCCGCCACCCTCCTCTCCTTCGAGCAAGCCGAGCCCCGAGCGCTCGCAAGGCCCGAGCCCACCGCATCGACCTCGACCGAACCGCCGTCGCCGGAGATCCCTTTCAACGCCGTCGTCGCTCCGGTCCGTCCCCGGCCGCACCAAGGGCTCCGTCGAACTCCCCGTGAGCTTAGCCATCTTCCCCTCCCTTCTTTTCTTGCTCCCGAGCCGTGTAGCGACCTCCCGAAGCTCAACCGCACCCACCGCCGCGGAGCTCGTCGCCGACGTGCTCCCGGTCATCCTCCGGCCACTCCACGGTGCCCATCATGCTCACCGCGTCACGTAGCACCTAACTAGCTACTCCCCGCACCTCACCGACCCCTCTTGCGTCAAGTTCGACTTCGGCCGAACTCCGGTGGCCGCCAAAGTCGTCGCCGGCGCCAACTCCGGCCACCCCGACCCCAACGGACTCCACCAAGAGCTGCGGTTCGTCCTCAGCTCCTCTCCGGTGGCCTCCGCGGCTCGTTTGGTTGCCGGAACGGCAAAAACCACTTCCGCCGCTGCGTCGGGCTCGCCGGCGGCTAAACGCCGGTGCAGCCGACCCGGGTTTGACCACGGGTGGGCCCTGGTTGACTCTCCTGAGTCAATGACAGGTGGGGCCCAGCCCTGTTAACTAATTAGGATTAGTTTAAATTAATTTTAGTTTAATTAATCACACTGACACGCGGGACCCACTGTCAGGTTTGACCCGGACCGTGCCCCATTGACCTGCTGATGTCACACTGACGTCAGGCTGACGCAGTAATTGATTTTCTGGATTTAATCTAATATAGGAAATTCCAGAATATAGTTTAAACTTCAAAAATTCATAACTTTTAATCTGTAACTCCAAATCAGACAAATTATATATGAAAAATGATCAGAAAAATCCAATCTATCCATCTGTACTATTTTCATGCATGATTAAACAAGTTAACTTGATGTTTAATGCAGAACAAGTTATAACACCTTAAAGGGCCATGTATGAGTTTGAAATTTGAATCTTTGGTTCAAATTTGTTCAAACCCTTCTGGTCTTAGTTGCATTAGCCCAACACACTCATACTGCCATGTTTCATGCATGCATCATATTGTCGCACATTGTTTGGTGATGGTTGTGTATCGGTGTTCTTTGCAGCAGGTTCTGCCTCCGAGGAGTACCGTGATTACCCTAACGAAGAACCGTATCAGTGCATCGAACCATCAGGCAAGCAACCAACCATTTGATCATATCGATACAATCCCATGTTCTCGCTCCTGCTCTCTTTTACTGCATTAAGACAACGCGTTTCAAACTGCTGTGTGCTACGGTAGTTGAACCCACTTCCTTTGCATGACCTGGCATTGCCACAGTAACTAGATGAAACCCACTAGCATGTGTAGGAGTTGATTGAGCCATATGTATGTGTTGTGCCTACCTTGCTATGCCTGCTATGCTTAGAGTCGTGTCAGGTCTGGTTCATCTGGGTGATGGGCTAGAGTGAAATGATTATGTCGGTAATGAGAGTGGTGTGGTGAACACGATTTGGTAAAGGTATCGATGAGAGGCCATGTAGGAGTACATGGTGGGTTGTTTCATTGAAGTTGACCTTAAGCACTAAGATCTGTATGTGTGATTTAAGATTCAGCTACTACCATGCATTGGGCCCGAAACCAATGGACCCTCTCGACTTCTTATTCACCCTAGTTCTCTGTCCAGGAGTTGCAAGTAGTTTCTGGTGTTTGTAGCCTACTGGAGGCCGTGGACAGCACTGACCGTAGGGGTGGGCTGTGATGCGGTAGGTACGTGGCACGGTGTACCGAATACCCGTTAGGTATCTCGGGAACCCTGTTCACATCGTTTGGGGCTGTGAGCGAAACCTCGGCCGGATCTCCTCATGGATGGAACCCAAATAGGCGATAAACCTGGACTAGAGACTTAGGTGATTAGGTAGGTCGTGGCCGACACCCACGTTGGGCTTCCACTTGAAGGTTGCTGAGTACATGTCGTGTAAACGACGGTAAGTGGTGAGAGCGTGTATGAAGAAGTACACCCCTGCAGGTTTATCATGATCTATTCGAATAGCCGCGTCCGCGGTAAAGGACTACTTGGTTGCCTATACAGTTCATAGACAAGTAAATGGAAACTACTAAAAGCCTCAAGATAAGTGTGAGTGCCGAGGATGGCTCTTCCGTAGGAAGACGGAGGTGGATCCTCGGTAGTGTATTGAAGTGGTGAGTAGTGGACTCGTGTACGCAAAACCATTTCAAGTTGGAGTCTCGTAGGATAGTCTAGCCAAGAGTCAAAGCTGGCTTGCTGCAATAACTCCACCAACCCTTCTTGATAATGTGCATGTATGTAGGATCTGATGTAAGTCTTGCTGAGTACCTTTGTACTCATGTTGCTATAATTTACATTTTTACAGAAGACGCTGCAACCCCTTCTGATGGGTTCTTCGTAGACGTTGACATCGATGAGTAGGCTAAGGCCCAGGTGGTGATCATGAGCTTGTGAAGGACCACGTAGTATAGCTAGGCTTTCCAAGCCTATTTTATTTTACTAGTTGTCAGTACTCAGACAAGCTACTTACGCTGCTGGTTTGTATGACTGTATGACTTGAATGCTGGGTCGTGTGACCCGTACCTATGTGTATGTTATGTATGGCTCTCTGAGCCTTAAATAAAGTACTTGTGTCATAGAGTCATGTTGTGATGCCATGTTGTATTTGCACATATCGAGCATACTGTGTGTATGTTATTGAAATGCTTGGTATGTGTGGGATCTGACTATCTAGTTGTTTATCTTTAGTAGCCTCTCTTACCGGGAAATGTCTCCTAGTGTTACCGCTGAGCCATGGTAGCTTGCTACTGCTCTGGAACACTTAGGCTGGCCGGCATGTGTCCTTCTTCGTTCCTGTGTCTGTCCCTTCGGGGAAATGTCACGCATTGAGTACCGGAGTCCTGCTAGCCCAGTGCTACAGCCCGGACCCACTTGCTGATGACCGACACGTTCGAAGTTGGGTCATGGATGCATGTCCCTGTAAGTCTGTGCCACTTTGGGTTTACGACTAGTCATGTCAGCCCGGGCTCCTTATCATATGGATGCTAGCGACACTATCATATACGTGAGCCAAAAGGCGCAAACGGTCCCGGGCGAAGGTAAGGCGACACCCGTGGGGATACCGTGCGTGAGGCCGCAAAGTGATATGAGGTGTTACAGGCTAGATCGATGTGACATCGAGTCGGGGTCCTGACAAACACCTTGTTCTCTTCTTTCTTCTGTGGAGGCCAACGCCGCCCTGCAGCAGCAGCAGCTAGGCGAGGCCAACACTGCCCTGCGCACCAAGGAGGAGGAGTGCGGCCAGCTCGCTGAGGAGCGCGACCGGCTGGTCATGTAGCTGATGGAACAGAAGGAGATGCTCAAGAAGGCCCAGAAAGAGCCGGAGGACAAGGAGACCGCCCTCCTTGCTGAATTCGTGTCCGAGCGCTCCTCCTGGACTGACAAGGAGGCGATGCTGTCCTCCGGCTTCCATGAGATCGAGGATCTCGTCGATGGTGAGCCTCTCCTCACTTTCCTTCTTTGAGCTGTCGGATGTTGGTCGAGTCGGCTTCTAATCTTTAATTTGGCTCTTTGCCTTCCTGTCTTGGCAGACTTCTTCCCAGGCCACTCGGATGCCGCCAACCAGGCCATCGAGGCTGATCGTGAAGGGCGGAGGGAGGATGGCGCAAAGATCTCCACAAACGCCCCCCCTCCCCGAACCCTTAGCGAGCAGATCCTGAGCATTGAGGCTCGTCTTCGGCCGGCTCACCGGATGCTGCACCGGCTTCAACGTGTCGGCGCCTGATGTCTACTACACAACCTTCTTCTTGTAGACATTGTTGGGCCTCCAATTGCAGAGGTTTGTAGGACAGTAGCAAATTTCCCTCAAGTGGATGACCTAAGGTTTATCAATCCGTAGGAGGCGTGGGATGAAGATGGTCTCTCTCAAGCAACCCTGCAACCAAATAACAAAGAGTCTCTTGTGTCCCCAACACACCCAATACAATGGTAAATTGTATAGGTGCACTAGTTCGGCGAAGAGATGGTGATACAAGTGCAATATGGATAGTAGATAAAGGTATTTGTAATCTGAAATTATAAAAACAGCAAGGTAACTAATGATAAAAGTGAGCATAAACGGTATTGTAATGATAGGAAATAAGGCCTAGGGTTCATACTTTCGCTAGTGTAAGTTCCCTCAACAATAATATCATAATTGGATCACATAACTATCCCTCAACATGCAACAAAGAGTCACTCCAAAGTCATTAATAGCGGAGAACGAATGAAGAGATTATGGTACGGTACGAAACCACCTCAAAGTTATTCTTTCCAATCAATCCGTTGGGCTATTCCTATAAGTGTCACAAACAGCCCAAGTGTTCGTACTAGAATAACACCTTAAGACACACGTCAACCAAAACCCTAATGTCACCTAGATACTCCAATGTCACCTCAAGTATCCGTGGGTATGATTATATGATATGCATCACACAATCTCGGATTCATCTATTCAACCAACACAAAGGACTTCAAAGAGTGCCCCAAAGTTGCTACTGGAGAATCATGATGAAAACGTGTGCCAACCCCTATGCATAGGTTCATGGGCGGAACCCGCAAGTTGATCACCAATACATACATCAAGTGAATCACATGATATCCCATTGTCACCACAGATATCCACGACAGGACATACATCAAGTGTTCCCAAATCTATAAAGAGTCAATCCGATAAGATTACTTCAAAGGGGAAACTCAATTCATTACAAGAGAGTAGAGGGGGGAAGAAACATCATAGGATCCAAATATAATAGCAAAGCTCGCGATACATCAAGATCGTATCACCTCAAGAACACGAGAGAGAGAGAGATCAAACACATAGCTACTGGTACATACCCTCAGCCCCGAGGGAGAACTACTCCCTCCTTGTCATGGAGAGCACCGGGATGATGAAGATGGACACCGGAGAAGGATTGCGCCATCGGGCAGGGTGCCGGAAAGGGTCTAGATTGGTTTTCGGTGGCTACGGAGGCTTCTGGCGGCGGAACTCCCGATCTATTGTGCTCTCGGATGTTTTTAGGGTATATGGAGATATATAGGTGGAAGAAGTACGTCGGTGGACCGAAGGGGGGGGGCACGAGGCAGGGGGGCGCGCCCCCACCCTCGTGAGCTCCTCCCTTCTCTCCTGTCGTGGGGTCCAAGTCCATCCGGTAGCTTTCCTTCCAAAAATAACTTCTCCAGTTGATTTCGTTCCGTTTCAACTCTGTTTGATATTCCTTTTCTTCGAAACACTGAAATAGGCAAAAAACAGCAAATCTGGGCTGGGCCTCCGGTTAATAGGTTAGTCCCAAAAATGATATAAAAGTGTATAATAAAGCCCATAAACATTCAAAACAGTAGATAATATAGCATGGAGCAATCAAAACTTATAGATAGCATCCCCAAGCTTAATTCCTGCTCGTTCTCGAGTAGGTAAATGATAAAAACAGAACTTTTGATGCGGAGTGCTACTTGGCATGATTTCAATGTAATTCTTCTTAATTGTGGTATGAATATTCAGATCCATAAGATTCAAGAGAAAAGTTCATATTGACATAAAAATGATAATACTTCAAGCATACTAACTAAGCAATTATGTCTTCTCAAAATAACATGGCTAAAGAAAGTTCATCCCTACAAAATCATATAGTTTAGTCATGTTTCATTTTCGTCACACAAGAATGCTCTCATCATGCACAACCCCGATGACAAGCCAAGCAATTGTTTCATACTTTAGTAATCTCAAACCTATAAACTTTCACGCAATATATGAGCGCGAGCCATGGACATAGCACTATGGGTGGAATAGAATATAATGAGGGGGGGTTATGTGGAGAAGACAAAAAGGAGAAAGTCTCACATCAACGAGGCTAATCAATGGGCTATGGAGATGCCCACCGATTGATGTTAATGCAAGGAGTAGGGATTGCCATGCAACGGATGCACTAGAGCTATAAATGTATGAAAGCTCAACAAAAGAAACTAGTGGGTGTGCATCCAACTTGCTTGCTCACGAAGACCTAGGGCACTTGAGGCCCATTGTTGGAATATACAAGCCAAGTTCTATAATGAAAAATTCCCACTAGTATATGAAAGTGACAAAACAAGAGACTCTCTATCATAAAGATCATGGTGCTACTTTGAAGCACAAGTGTGGAAAAGGATAGTAACATTGTCCCTTCTCTCTTTTTCTCTCATTTTTTATTTGGCCTTTCTTTTTTATGGCCTTTCTCTTTTTTTTGGGCCTTCTCTTTTTTATGGCCTTTCTTTTTTTTATTCCTCACTTGGGACAATGCTCTAATAATGATGATCATCACACTTCTATTTATTTACAACTCAATGATTACAACTTGATACTAGAACAAAGATGACTCTATATGAATGCCTCCGGCGGTGTACCGGGATTGCGATGAATCAAGAGTGACATGTATGAAAGAATTATGAACGGTGGCTTTGCCACAAATACTATGTCAACTACATGATCATGCTAAGCAATATGACAATGATGAATGTGTCATGATGAACGGAATGATGGGAAGTTGCATGGCAATATATCTCGGAATGGCTATGGAAATGCCATAATAGGTAGGTATCGTGGCTGTTTGAGGAAGATATAAGGAGGTTTATGTGTGACAGATCGTATCATATCATGGGGTTTGGATGCACCGGCGAAGTTTGCGCCAACTCTCAATGTGAGAAAGGGCAATGCACGATACCGAAGAGGCTAGCAAGGATGGAAGGGTGAGAGTGCGTATAATCCATGGACTCAACATTAGTCATATAGAACTCACATACTTATTGCAAAAATTTACAAGTCATCAAAAACCTCGGCACTTCGCGCATGCTCCTAGGGGGATAGATTGGTAGGAAAAGACCATCGCTCGTCCCCGACCGCCACTCATAAGGAGCACAATCAAATAACACGTCATGTTTCAAATTTGTTACATAACGTTTACCATACGTGCATGCTACGGGACTTGCAAACCTCAACACAAGCATTTCTCAAATTCACAACTACTCAACTAGCACGACTTTGATATTATTACCTCCATATCTCAAAATAATCATCAAGCATCAAACTTCTCTTAGTATTCAATACTCTATATGAAAGAATTTTATTATTAATCTTATATGCCTAGCATATTAGGATTTTAAGCAAATTACCATGCAATTTAAGACTCTCAAAATAATATAAGTGAAGCATGAGAGTTCATCTATTTCTTCAAAATAAAACAACCACCATGCTCTAAAAGATATAAGTGAAGCACTAGAGCAAACGATAAACTACTCCGAAAGATATAAGTGAAGATCAATGAGTAGTTGAATAATTATGAAACTATGTGAAGACTCTCTAACATTTATTAATTTCAGATCTTGGTATTATATTCAAACAGCAAGCAAAGAAAAATAAAATGACATTCTAAGAACGGCAAACATCATGTGAAGAAGCAAAAACTTAGGATCAACCGATACTAACCGATAGTTGTTGAAGAAGAAAGGTGGGATGCCAACCGGGGCATCCCCAAGCTTAGACGCTTGAGACTTCTTGAAATATTATCTTGGGGTGCCTTGGGCATCCCAAGCTTGAGATTTTGTGTCTCCTTAATTCCTCTCATATCATGGTCTCCCCAAATCTCAAAAGCTTCATCCACACAAAACTCAACAAGGACTCGTGAGAAAAGTTAGTATAAGCCATTGCAAAAACCTTATCATACTCTACTGTAGAAAATCACTAAAATTATTATTCAACATTGCATACTAAATGCCTCTGCATATTTAATAGTCCTATCCTCAAATAGAATCATTAAAGAAGCAAACATATGCAAACAATGCAAACATAACAGCAATCTGCCTAAATAGGACAGTCTATAAAGAATGCAGCAACATCGATACTTCCCTAGCTTCAAAAATTATGAAAGAAAATTCCCACTGTAGTAAATTTATCAGATCTTAATATGAAAAAGGTTTAAACATTTCATCACATTCTGACTTTTCTAGGGAATTATTGCAAAAGCGGTAAACTTTCTTTTTTCAAACAGCAACATGTGGACTTGTAATATAGGCATAGTAAAGGCTATCAATACCACTTTTATTGAAATAAAAGATGCAAAACATTTTTCTAAATAAAAGAAAGAAAATCCTAACAAAATAAATTGACGCTCCAAACAAAACACATATCATGTGGTGAATAAAAATATAGCTCCAAGTAAAGTTACCGATGAACAAAGACGAAAGAGGGGATGCCTTCCGGGGCATCCCCAAGATTAGGCTCTTGGATATCCTTGAATATTACTTTGGGGTGCCTTGGGCATCCCCAAGCTTATGCTCTTGCCACTCCTTATTCCATAGTCCATCGAATCCTTACCCAAAACTTGAAAACTTCACAACACAAAACCTAATAGAAAACTCATAAGCTCCGTTAGTATAAGAAAATAAATCACCACTTCAAGGTACTGTAATGAACTCATTCTTTATTTATATTGGTCTTAAACCTACTGTATTCTAACTTCTCTATGGTCTATAAACTATTTTACTAGCCATAGATTCATCAAAATAAGTAAACAACACATGAAAAACAGAATCTGTCAAAAACAGAACAGTCTGTAGTAATCTGGATCAAACGTATACTTCTGGAACTCATAAAATTCTCAAATAAATTGCTGCACGTGAGGAATTTATATATTAATCATCTGAAAAAAGAATTAACTCAATATCACTCTCCAATAAACAATGGAAGCAATTCTCGTGAGCGCTAAAGTATCTATTTTTACAGACATATCAACAAGACTTTCCCCAAGTCTTCCCAAATGTTCTACTTGGCACAAACACTAATTAAACACAAAAAACACAACCAAAACTGAGGCTAGATTAATTATTTATTACTAAAGAGGAACTAAAATCAAGGAACTAAAATAAAATTGGGTTGCCTCCCAACAAGCGCTATCGTTTAACGCCCCTAGCTAGGCATGATGATTTCAATGATGCTCACATAAAAGATAAGAATTGTAACATAAAGAGAGCATCATGAGGAATATGACTAGAACATTTAAGTCTAACCCACTTCCTATGCATAGGGATTTTGTGATCAAACAACTTGTGGGAACAATAATCAACTAGCATAGGAGGGTAAAACAAGCATAACTTCAAAACTTTAAGCACATAGAGAGGAAACTTGATATTATTGCAATTCCTACAAGCATATGTTCCTCCCTCATAATAATTTTCAGTAGCATCATGAATGAATTCAACAATATAACCAGCACATAAAGCATTCTTTTCATGATCTACAAGCATAGAAAATTTACTAGTCTCCACATAAGCAAAATTCTTCTCATGAATAATAGTTGGGAGCAAACTCCACAAAATAACTATCATGTAATTGAAAATTAAGATCAAGATGACAAGTTTCATGGTTATTATTATTCTTTTAAAGCATATGTGTCATCACAATAATCATCATAGATAGGAAGCACGCTTTCATCATAGTAAATTTGCTCATCAAAGCTTGGGGGACAAAAAATATCATCTTCATCAAACATAGCTTCCCCAAGCTTGTGGCTTTGCATATCATTAGCATCATGGATATTCAAGGAATTCATACTAACAACATTGCAATCATGCTCATCATTCAAATATTTAGTGCCAAACATTTTATAGATTTCTTCTTCTAGCACTTGAGCAAAATTATCCTTTCCATCATACTCACGAAAGATATTAAAAAGGTGAAGCGTATGAGACAAACTCAATTCCATTTTTTTATAGTTTTCTTTTATAAAATAAACTAGTGATAAAACAAGAAACAAAAATACTCGATTGCAAGATCTAAAGATATACCTTCAAGCGCTAACCTCCCCGGCAACGGCGCCAGAAAAGAGCTCGATGTCTACTACACGACCTTCTTCTTGTAGACGTTGTTGGGCCTCCGAGTGCAGAGGTTTGTAGGACAGTAGAAAATTTCCCTCAAATGGATGACCTAAGGTTTATCAATCCGTAGGAGGCGTAGGATGAAGATCGTCTCTCTCAAGCAACCCTGCAACCAAATAACAAAGAGTCTCTTGTGTCCCCAACACACCCAATACAATGGTAAATTGTGTAGGTGCACAAGTTCGGTGAAGAGATGGTGATACAAGTGCAATATGGATAGTAGATAAAGGTATTTGTAATCTGAAATTATAAAAACAGCAAGGTAACTAATGATAAATGTGAGCATAAACGGTATTGTAATGATAGGAAATAAGGCCTAGGGTTCATACTTTCGCTAGTGTAAGTTCCCTCAACAATAATATCATAATTGGATCACATAACTATCCCTCAACATGCAACAAAGAGTCACTCCAAAGTCACTAATAGCAGAGAACGAACGAAGAGATTATGGTAGGGTATGAAACCACCTCAAAGTTATTCTTTCCAATCAATCCGTTGGGCTATTCCTATAAGTGTCACAAACAGCCCTAGAGTCCGTACTAGAATAACACCTTAAGACACACATCAACCAAAACCCTAATGTCACCTAGATACTCCAATGTCACCTCAAGTATCCGTGGGTATGATTATACGATATGCATCACACAATCTCAGATTCATCTATTCAACCAACACAAAGGACCTCAAAGAGTGCCCCAAAGTTTCTACCGGAGAATCTCGATGAAAACGTGTGCCAACCCCTATGCATAGGTTCATGGGCGGAACCCGCAAGTTGATCACCAAAACATACATCAAGTGAATCATGTTATATCCCGTTGTCACCACAGATATCCACGGCAAGACATACATCAAGTGTTCTCAAATCTATAAAGACTCAATCCGATAAGATTACTTCAAAGGGGAAACTCAATTCATTACAAGAGAGTAGAGGGGGGAAGAAACATCATAGGATCCAAATATAATAGCAAAGCTGGCGATACATCAAGATCATATCACCTCAAGAACACGAGAGAGAGAGAGAGAGAGATCAAACACATAGCTACTGGTACATACCCTCAGCCCCGAGGGAGAACTACTCCCTCCTCGTTATGGAGAGCACCGATATGATGAAGATGGACACCGAAGAAGGATTGCCCCCTCTAGCATGGTGCCAGAACGGGTCTAGATTGGTTTTCGGTAGCTACGGAGGCTTCTGGCGGCGGAACTCCCGATCTATTGTGCTCTCGGATGTTTTTAGGGTATATGGAGATATATAGGCGGAAGAAGTACGTCGGTGGACCGAAGGGGGGGCCCACCCTCATGAGCTCCCCCTCTCCTGACGTGGGGTCCAAGTCCATCCCGTAGCTTTCCTTCCAAAAATAACTTCTCCAGTTGATTTCGTTCCGTTTCGACTCCGTTTGATATTCCTTTTCTTCGAAACACTGAAATAGGCAAAAAACAGCAAATCTGGGCTGGGCCTCCGGTTAATAGGTTAGTCCCAAAAATGATATAATAGTGTATAATAAAGCCCATAAACATTCAAAATGGTAGATAATATAGCATGGAGAAATCAAAAATTATAGATACGTTGGAGACATATCAGCGCCCAGGCAATCTCCGCCCTGTGGCCGAACATGCAGGCACCGCACACCCCAAGTCGGACTGCCGACTGGCTGGAGGTAGCGGCTGGCCGTCCTGAGGCCTGGAAGGGCTCTTCGGCCCGTGCTGGAGCGCGCCGGACCTTATAGGTCATCAAGGCGTGGTATCCTGGGCTGAGTCTAGCCCAGCTAGCCACGTGCCGCCTAGAAGCTCAGGCGGAGTTGGCGGTCATGGAAGATGACCTCGTCAAGCGCGCTCCGTCGATCGCCGAGTACACCAACACCAGCATCTTCATCCCGGAGCGGGCTGAGAATGGCGACGAGGCGCCGCCGGAATGGTTCGGGATGAATCCGGCTGACGGCGAGGATTCAGCGGGGGTGATCGACTCTAGTGGCGAGGAAGAAGGCGGGGTGGAGGAGGAAGGCGAAGGGGAGGCGCCGGAGGTCGGAGCGGACGGCCAACCTCAGCTCGACCACGCCTCCAAAAATGAGCCACGCCCAACCGAGCCGGCTACCACTGGAGGACGTCTATCAGAATCTTGCCGATTGGTAAGTTAAGTAGAACATGGCGAGGACGTCTATCAGAATCTTGCCGATTGGTAAGCAGGAAAGGCCAGGAACTATGCCATGGAATACTGTCCGGGTGGGCTGAAGCTGCCTCTGTCTGATTCCTAATTTCTCCATGGTATCCTTGTATAGGATGTTAATGTTGTTGCCGCTGTCTATCAGGACTCGGGAGAAGCGAGCTGCTCGCTTGTCCATGGCAAAGGTGGCATCCAAAATCAGGGCATAGGAGCCATGCTTAGGCATCACCTCCGGGTGGTCAGCTCTACTCCAGCTGATGGGTTTTCAGACCAATACATGAACTCTGGGGTCTCTGATGCTACCGCATTTGCTTCTTGTTGCTGCAGCCGCCTGCTGCGTCGATCATCGGCCACACTGGTGAAGATGACATAGGCTCCATGCACTTCTAGGTATTTGTCTTGTATTGCACCGACTGGTCTGACCGCCGGCTGCTGGGGCGGGGAAGGAGGCGGCTGCCCAGCAGGCGGGGGAGGCATGAGGCCATCACCCTTGACGATCCTGGTGAGCTAGTGGCACTTCCGAGTGGTGTGGTTGGACGGCTTCGCACCACTATGGAATTTGCAGGGAGTATCCAAAGTCTGCTCGTATGAGAAAGCCGGCAACCAGTTGGGCTTGCCGCCCTTCTGTCGTTTGGGCGGAGGCGGCCCTTCCGGCTGCCGGTCTTCGACTGTTGCCACCTACCGGCTGGTGGAAGCCGGCTGCGTGGCCTTGCGCTTGTGGTCGTTCTGTTGTTGACGCCGACTGGTGTCTCCAGCCGGGGTTCGAGGAGCCTGAGGAGTCACCTTGCCAGTCGCCCTAACTTGGATTTCCGCCTTCATGGAGGAGTCGGTTGTGGCATATTTGTCAGCTATGATCAGCAGCTCATCGAGGGTCTCTGGCTCGTCACTGAGGAGGTTGTGCTTGAGGAGGGTGCCCTCTCGGCACCTGGCGGTGAAGTATTCGATGGCTTGCACCTCGTGCACGCCCTCGCAGGAGTTACGGAGCTCGGCCCAGCGCGTGAGGTAGTCGCGAGTTGACTCGTTGGGGCCTTGCATGCACAAGGAAAGCTGACGCGGTTTGGGAGGCTGATTGTACATGCTGGTGAAGTTGCCAATGAAGGCATCGGTGAAGTCGACCCAACTGTTAATGTTGCGGGGCTTCAAGTTGTTCAGCCAAGTTCGGGTCGTGCCCTGGAGCATGAGCGAAACATACTTCACGGCAACACACTTGTTGCTGTTTGCTATGCTGACGACTGTGGAGTAGTCAACCAGCCAATCTTCCGGCTTCACAGAGCTGGTGTATTTGGGCGTGTCTCTTGGGAGTGTGAACCCTCTGGGGAAAGGCTCGTCTCGAATGCGGGGGCCGAAACATGGCGGACCCAACTCATCTTCTTCTTCAAGCGCCAGGGATCGGTGGAGACGGTCGATCCGGTGGCGGGAATCATTCTCTCTGACTCCCTCTCGGCAGCCAAGATGGTCGCCGAGTGTCGGGTGGTCAACAGGCGGCGGGGAGACTCGCCTTTCCCTGTGAGGGGGAGTAGGCAGACAGTCGTCCCGTTGTTCCACTGCTCTTGGGCGGCCGTCTTGGTCGCGCTCTATGGTGATACGAGTCCGACTGCGACTAGCAGCCGGCTCCTTGTCTTTTCTTCCACGGACGCCACCGGTCGGCGTCCGAGATGTCGCGCCTTGGTCTCGGCGGGGATGCAGGTCGTCATTCTGCCGACGCAGCGCGTCGGTGTGGCAGTCGGCCTCGTTTTGCTCGGTAGCCGCATCGAGGAGCCGCTGAACGCGCTCCGCCATCAGGCGACGCTCCTTGCCCTCGAACTTGTCCAGCTCATCTGCTGCCGCTTGGGAAGCTTGGATGTTTTCCGCCGGTGTGGCGTAGACGGGGCGATCTTCCCTGAACAGGTTGGCGATGGCCTCGCCATGCTGCTGGACTACACTAAGGCGGTTGGGCCCGGCGGGAGCCGGTGTGCCGCCCACAGCGCGGTCCACCTCGCGCTGAGAGGCCTCCAACAGGCGTCTAATGCTGGCCAGCTTCTTGGCGCCTTCGACAAGCTGAAGGCGGCGCGCCTCTAGCGTCTCGGCGTCGGTGTCTTCAGGAATGGGCACGGTCAGGTCTTGTAGTGCCGCATCAAGCGGGTCGCGAGCACCTCCGTCGGAGTGCTCGCCGTGACCGATGACAAGTACCTCCGTGACGGTGCTTGTGCCACTCTCCGCGTGAGGGAGCGGCTCGTCGTAGACCACCACGTTGGTGGGGAACGCATCGAGCGACGCGGTGTCGGAGTTGACCAGCATCGGGTCGGTGGAGCCTACGGACTCCAAGTCCACAGCAGGCTCGCTGGCGACGTGGACTTGGTCGAGGAGGCCCGCGATGAGGCTCTCGGGGCCGCCTGTGCCCGCGTCAGATGCGGGCTCGTCGGAGAGGCGGACCTCGCCAACAAGATAGGCGAGGCAACTAGCCGCACAGGCGATTTTCGCGGCAAGGAGCGCGTCGGCGCAGACTCCGTCTGGCGTGCCGGGCTAGCTGCGCTCGCCAAGGGGAAAAAGGGTTCCCATCCATAAAAGGTCTCCGGGCGATGGCGCACCTGGCCCCACGGTGGGCGCCAAATGTCGGGGGTTGGGACCAACATATGCCAAAGGATGGCTTATCATGGTGGGAGCAAGTAGAACGTCGCCGGTGCCCGGAAGCGGGATTAGGCGTAGACACGAACGCCGGCATACTTTACATAGGTTTGGGGCTCTCCTAGGAGATAACACCCCTAGTCCTGCTCTGCGGGGTCTCCGCATGATCACTAAGCCAAAGTGAGTACAAGGGTGCTCCTCGAGCTGTATGCTGGAGGTAGGAGAAGGCAAGGCTAGCTTTCTCCTTCCTATATCTCGGGTCTAGTTCTAATGGGTCCGAACCCTTTACATGGGTGCCCTGGGGGTTTATATAGGCCTACCCCCCAGGGGTACAAGGGTAATATGACTGGGTGCAGGCCCAGCCGTCAGTCTGTTCGGCCGCCGACTTCTCCGCCGACTGCTGGGGCCCGCCGATTGGGGGGCCCCACCAACTGGTCTGGTATGGAGCCGACAGGCCGTACCCGCCGCTTGGGGGTCTTGCTGGCTGCTGATCACTGTAGCCGCACTTCTAATGACGCAGGCTTGGTCGAAGGATCATGGCTACAGCACCGCCGTCATGGTGGGCGATTACTATAGCCACTCCCCGTCATGTCTGGTTAAGGGCGCGTGGGGCCCGTGGGATGAGCAGGCCGACTCCTAGGGGCCGACTCCCATCGGGTCCGATTGGTAGGGCTCCTCGCTGTCTTCTGGACTCTCGCTGACTGGTGGGGCCCGTCGTCCTTGGGCCGTATAGACAGGCCGTCGTGGGAGCAGAACTCCGCCTGCCTGTAATGATGTCAGGGCTGTCATGGCAACAGTGCCGCACCGGGCGGGGCTCCTCATTGGTACAATGCACTGTGGCCGCGCCAGCCCTTAGGAAGGGGAGGGGATGGGCTGCACTGTAGCCATCCCCTGTCCCGTACCCCTTGATGTGGGTATGGGCTTCGAATGGGCCGCGGGCCGACTCCTCGGAGCCGGCTTCTCTAGAAGCCGCCTGGCAGGAGTCGGCTTGTCTCGACCTCGCCTTCTGGACTCGGCCGTCTATGGGCAGCCGGCTATTTCTCCAGCCGCCTTCCAGAAGGCGGCTCTTTACCTTGGCATCCTGAGGGGCGCGGTCAGCCCCGATGTCTTGAAAGGCTATGGGCGTCGGGTTAGCCTACCCGTGGCCCATTACTCCGACAATGATCCTGGTGAAGTCACAGTACCTGTAAACCTTGGCAGCCTAGGCTTTGGCTTCTGGACCTGAGGCCTTTGCTCCACATGATAGTCAAACTGCGGTCCGGGAGCAGGCGGAGGAACCAGAATGGGCCAGCGGACAGTGACAAGTTGACCACGATCGAATGCTTGCTCAATGGTGTGAGGCCTTGGAGGCGGTACAGGAGCAGGGGGATTGGCTTGGGCTTCAAGCTGCACATTGACTTCAGGTGCATCATTGACTTCTGATACCATATTCATTGCAGGCGCCACATTAGCTTCAGACATGACAACATCATTGGCTTCAGTAGTGTTGTTGGTGGCCGCCTCAGTGTTTTCAACCTCCACATGAGTAGCTGGAGGGTCGGGCACTGACTCGTTCTCCTCGAGTACAACTTCTGGGTTGGTAGGGGTGTGGCAACTCGCTCTTCTTCTTGACGGGATTCTTGGGTTCTTGTTGGTCATCGATTGATGCAGCCGGAATGTCTTCAACAGCTTTTGCTTCGGACTCAGAGACGTTCGTAGTTGGAGTGGTGTCAGGAAACACTTGTCGTGCCACTGAGTTGTTTTGCACTTCCCCTACTGGAACGCTCGGCATGGCGACCTGTGGCCTAGGGCCTTTGCGAAGCCTGCGTAATGCGGGCGACGCCTTTGGAGATGGGGTGGTCTTCACCATGTAATTGTCATCATCAAGTACCGGAGTGGTAACTTCAGGAGGGGGAGTACTGGGTGTGTCTTGGCTTTGTGTGTCTTGGGGGTTGTCGGTGTCAAAACCGGCGGATCTCGGGTAGGGGGTCCCAAACTGTGCGTCTAGGCCGGATGGTAACAGGAGGCAAGGGACACGAAGTTTTACCCAGGTTCGGGCCCTCTTGATGGAGGTAAAACCCTACGTCCTGCTTGATTAATATTGATGATATGGGTAGTACAAGAGTAGATCTACCACGAGATCGAGGAGGCTAAACCCTAGAAGCTAGCCTATGGTATGATTGTTGATGTGTATGTTGTCCTACGGACTAAAACCCTCCGGTTTATATAGACACCGGATAGGGTTAGGGTTACATAGAGTCGGTTACAATGGTAGGAGATCTACATATCCGTATCGCCAAGCTTGCCTTCCACTCCAAGGAAAGTCCCTCCCGGACATGGGACGAAGTCTTCAATCTTGTATCTTCATAGTCCAGGAGTCTGGCTGAAGGTATAGTCCGGCTATCCGAACACCCCCTAATCTAGGACTCCCCCGGTAGCCCCTGAACCAGGCTTCAATGACGACGAGTCCGGCGCGCAGATTGTCTTCGGCATTGCAAGGCGGGTTCCTCCTCCAAGCACTTCATAGAAGATTTTGAACACGAAGATAGTGTCCGGCTCTGCAAAGTAAGTTTCCACATATTTCCATAGAGAGAATAATATTTACACCAATCTAATATGCTGACGTATTCCGTAGCGTGTCACACCACGGCCAAGCCTTTATCCGAGTCGTTTCATTATCCCATCTCAGCGCATTATGCGAGGCGGTTTCCTTGGCACGTCTTGTTAAAGCAGAGACCGTGTCCCCTTATCCCGGGATTCTCATCAATACGAGCATGGGTAACCCAACCGCGCCATCGATTATGGCGCTTGGAGATAAGCGAGTTTTACCAGGCTGGTGGGGACATGTAGTTGCGTCCAGCCATATAAGGGGATAAAGATCCACCTTTTCACCTACGCCTTCTTCCTACTTCACCTATCCATTCTTGCGCACTCGAGCTCCAGCGCCCAAGTCCGCACTCTCCACCTCAACCTTCTCTAGCCATGTCCGGAGCGGGAGGCAAGTGGATGGTCTCCTCCGTCACGGAGGGACATATCAAAAAGCTGAGGAAGGCCGGATACCTGTCTAACGACATCGCGTACCGGCTCCCCGAAATGGGGCAGCTCATCCCCACCCTAGGCCCCATGAGAGGGTGGTGTTCCTCCCCCATTTCCTCCGCGGACTGGACTTCCCTCTCCACCCATTTGTCCGGGGGCTCATGTTCTACTACGGCCTGGACTTCCACGATCTGGCCCCGAACTTCGTCCTCAACATCTCGGCGTTTATCGTCGTGTGCGAGGCCTTCCTCCGCATCCGCCCCAATTTTGGCCTATGGCTCAAGACTTTCAACGTCAAGCCGAAGGTGGTGCGTGGCAACCAGGCGGAGTGCGGAGGCGCCATGGTGGGCAAGATGGCTAATGTTCTATGGCTCGAGGGCTCCTTTGTGGAGACCCTGAAGGGGTGGCAATCGGGGTGGTTTTACATCACCGAGCCACGCGACGCCGAATGGGTCGCACCCCCCGAGTTCCGATCCGGAACCCCTACGTGGCTCACCTCCGGGAAGGAGACGGGCCTGTCTTGGGGTAAAAAAGGAGAGCTGACCAGACTCCAAACATGCATCCAAACCCTGGCGGACAAGAAGCTCAAACTTGTCAACGTAGTCCAGGTTATGCTCATCCGCTTGATCCTCCCGTGTCAACAACGGGCTTTCAACCTGTGGGAGTTCGACCCGGCGCGACACCAAACCCTGAGCAGGCTCTTCGACATGACGTACGAAGATGCCTAGAAGGTGCTTTTCAAGGGCGCCGAGGCTCCCGCATCCGCTACCGAGGATCGCGGATTCAGTGCGCAGCGTCATGCTCTCGCGGTAAGCTGTTTTTTCCTTTTACAGGGTATCAGTTTTTCACAGTTTGACTCCATGCAGGATCTAAACTCCCTTACCTTTGACAGGATTGGCAGGTGACATCCGGACAGATGAACTGTCCGGCTCCTTTGCCCGAAGGCCCAGCGGATGCTCGCTTGGCGAAGCTGCTGGTTCCGGCACCCTATGTGGTGCTGGAGAAGAAGGTCAAGAAGAAGGCCACGGGAACTCGAAAGAGTGCCCGACGCCCGGAGGTGTCGGATTCATCATCCGATGAATCCAAGACGCACTCCTCCCGCGAAGACGAGGAGGAGGAAGAAGAGACCCTTCCCCCTCCAGCGGGGAATGGGAAGAAAAGGAAGGCCTCCCCAACTGGGGAGGCCGAAGGGTCCAAGAAGGGGAAAACCCTTCCTCCGGACTGCTCCACCGACGCTGACGGCGGCGGAGAGGAGTGGGCGCCTAGGGCCAAGCCCCTGGCCAAATCGTAAGTATCCGGATACCAGAGTAATTCATAGTATTCGTTTATTGCCACTACTAGAAAAAGGGCTGCTAGTGGCGCACCTATTTTCGCTACTAATGGTGCACTACTGGTGCGCCACTAGCATCACGCCATTAGAATTTTTTTCTAATGGCGCACCTGTGGTGCGCCATTAGAATCTGGTATTCTAATGGCGCACCGCTGGTGCGCCATTAGTATGGCCCACGGTGTGTCATTAGTATCTGGTATACTAATGGTGTACCACATAGAAGTGCGCCATTAGTAACAATTTTTTTCAAAAAAAATCAGATTTTTTTTATTTTTTTTCAAAAAAATTCAATTTTTTTTCAATCTCAGGTCATTATGTCTTAATCTCGGGTCAAATCGCACTCTGTGGTCAAACTTCCCGAAAGGTCACCCATCCTCACACTACTCCAGCCCAAGCACGCTTAACTTCAGAGTTCTATCCAACCCTAGCAACAGCTCACTTCATAGGCACTTGTTGATATATCTAGCATATCAATCCTATTATACCTTGTTAATGTCTAGGATTTTGTTCATGTTCATGACTATGATGAAATTTTGAAAAATATTTCAAACTTCCCGGTCATATTACATATCATTTTTTGAAAAAAAAAATTAAAAAAAATTTCAAAACCTTTTTTTTGAATTTTTTTGCCTCTAGATCTTGAAAGCCCTGTAACTTTTTTTGTGTTAGGTTTTTGGAGATTTTGGAAATGTTTAACGGGGTTCCCCCGATTAAATTTGGATGTAACTTTTCGAGTAGATGATTTTTCATATATAAAACTTTTTAATCCGAGTTCGTATGCAAAAGTTATGCCCATTTTACAAATTTCCAGAGAGATTTTGCAAATAAAGTCGAAATTTATATTTGTAAATTTTCCCAACAACTAGACCACATATCACATGGCAAACTTATTTTCTTTTTTTTGACATTTTTATCATTTTTTTTATTTTTTTAACTGAAAAGGCGGTCCACTGGGGGGTGCATTCGGTGGAAGCCGGGCAAACTAGTAATGGCGCACCGTGGGGTGGTGCGCCATTAGTAGTTAAACTAGTAATGGCGCACCACACCCACGGTGCGCCATTACTAGTTTTGAAAAAAAATTGAATTTTTTTTTGAGAAAAACTTAGTAATGGCGCACCAGTGGACAGTGCGCCATTACTAGTTTTAACTAGTAATGGCGCACTGTCCACTGGTGCGCCATTACTAACAAATTTCTTTTATTTTTTTTTACTTTTTTTTCAAAACTTCTAATGGTGCACCGTGGGTGTGGTGCGCCATTACTATGTCAACTAGTAATGGCGCACCACACCCACGGTGCGCCATTAGTAACAAATTTTGTTTTTTTTAACTTCTAATGACACACCGCACACCAGGTGCGCCATTAGTAATATATTACTAATGGCGTACCTGTATGTGGTGCGCCATTGCTATATTCTAATGGCGCACCACACACGTGGTGCGCCATTAGTGTCCATTTCATCTATAGCCGTTTTCCTAGTAGTGTGCACAGCTTTCCCTCATGCCGAATATGTTTATGCAGCCCACCCAAAGACCGGCTCGACGCGTCGTCGAGCGGCTCACTG
Source organism: Triticum dicoccoides (assembly GCF_002162155.2). Classification (NCBI taxonomy): domain Eukaryota; kingdom Viridiplantae; phylum Streptophyta; class Magnoliopsida; order Poales; family Poaceae; genus Triticum; species Triticum dicoccoides. The sequence goes on along the minus strand of NC_041382.1, from coordinate 705,836,288 downwards.
GATTCGTCGGATGTGAACTCGCTTCCGACGGCTTCCTCCCCCCGCCCTACGGACGACACCGGAGTGTTGTCCCAACAGGTTCCAAGCCGGGAGGAGGTGGTCCTGGAGGCGTCGCAAGGCGACCTCCCGGACTCCAGGAGTAAAGGGGATGAAACCCCTCAGGTCTCCAAGTCCGGCTCTAGGCCGGACACCGCTCTGGAATCTTCAAAGGTTCCAGAATCCGGCGGGGGACCTCCTTCCAAGAGGAGCAAGTCCACCGTGCCGGCAGCCCCCGTCCAACCGGAGGCGCCGGACAATATGTTGGAGGCGCTCCAAGGCGCCTCCATCGACGAGGAGCACCGCGCTATTATGAGTGCGGTGGTCCAGAAGGTTCAGTCCGCCAAGACCAGACTGACTGAAGCTTGTACTAGCCTTTTGACAAGCTTTGAGGTAAGTAAAGAATGTGTAAATAATAGTACCGCATAGATAGTAGCCCCTGATGCTCTGTTTGGCGTTCGGGAAGAAAAGCCGAATAGAGGATCAAATAGAATTCGTAGGAATCTAACAAAAATGAGTCAATATGCATATATAGGCTTCCCTGCTTGCGTCCGCCGCACTGATTGCGGAAGTGGACACGCTAAAGCAGAACCTCGAGCGGTCCGAGCGAGAGCTCGGGCGTGCCAAGAAGTAGCTCGAGGACAATGAAGGTAAGAAATACCTTGTTTTTAAATATATATAAAAAGGTGCAATTGCATGGAATGACAGGATTATTGTGGCTATTTTAGGGGCCACGTCTGAAGTGGCGAACCTTAAGCAGGCGCTGGTCGAGGCCGAGAAGAGGGTGGCCTCGGAGCGCACTGAGTGGGAGAAGTATGAGGCCGAAGTTGGCAAGGTGCGGCAAGAGCTCCAGGCTCTCATGGAAAAACATGAGAGTTTGGAGCTTGACTCAAAGACGCGAGCGTCCGAGCTCGCGGTGGTGATTGAAAACACCAAGTCCGCCAAGGCCGAATACCAGAAGACCCTCCAGGAGTTGGATGAGGTGAAGAGGATAGCGGCGGGTAAGGCATTCTTTATGCAAAGCAAACACATAGATGTGAGTTACTTGTTACTTACCCGAATCCGGAGTTCTCCAGGAGCGTTCGCAGATCTTCCCCGGAGTGTATCTGATGCCACCGCATTCTACCGAGCTGAGGAGGGCAGCTCGATAGAGAAAGTGTTCTGGTCTCAGTATACTGAGGCCGGACACCCCGTGCCCCTGAGCGACCAGCTGAAGCAACTGGTCGAGCTCCACAAGGTGGCCGAACAGGCCATGAAGGGCCTCATTGTTCGGCTGTGGCCTGGTGGGGCTCTGCCTGGGAGCTATTTCGGGCTGGTGTGGCGGTTGGTGGAGGCCTGTCTAAGGCTCGAAGTCATCAAGCGCTCCGTCTGCATTGAAGGTGCCCGTAGGGCCCTTGCCCGTGCTAAGGTGCACTGGGGCAAGCTGGATGCTGAGAAGCTAGTGAAGGACGGGCCACCGTCGGGGAAAGAGCATCGCAAGCCCGAGAATTACTATAAGGATGTTCTGAAGGGTGCCCGCCTTGTGGCGGATGAATGTTCTAGGGATGTAATTTTTGAGTGAAACTTGCTCGTTTTATCCTGTGCGCTGAAAACTTGTTTATATGCGCTAAGCAATGCTGTTGGAATTTAAAATATTACCTTCTGTGCGGCTGTTTATCAATTCTGAGAGATGGCGAGTCATCGGCTTCTGCCCCCATGCCGCTAGTGCTGGGGTGTTCGGGGATAAACCTAAGCGCTCTTTTTCCCATGTTTGGGTCCTTCGAGGGAGGCGCTCAGCCCAACGAACAAGGCAATCGGACTATAATGCGTGAACACTCTCACTTAGCCATAGAATTCTATAATTTTAAATTTCGGCGAAGCCCCTGGTATTCGGAAGACCGAGTTCGGAGTGCTGTCCACGCCTTGGCCGGACAGAGCCGGCTCCTCGCCCTAAGCGGCATAAGTCTTTAGGGACTCAAAAAACCTCTCGAACAGCGACAAGCTCTCGCTTCATCATGACAGTCAGTTTTAGCTTTCTCCACTGAGGTGCTCGACCCAGCTCAACTGGGGCACAATCGCAGTGGTTCTCCTAGTGCTACCTTAGCCGATATAGCGGAACGTAAGGCACCAAAACATAGGAGCCGGGCAAACCCAACTATTGACCCAAGACATGATTCGGAGTCGATGCATATAATGTTATAAGTTCGGGGTGCCGCACTTGTTAAAGTGTTCGGACTTCTCACACCATATTGAGGGGTACTAAAGCCCCTGGCGTATTTTGGCTGTACCAACGTGTATGGGTGCAACATGTCGTTAAGGAACATACATAAAAAAAGAAAAAAGGTAATGCAAAAATAGACGAAAGCTATGCATTGTTTATTAAAAAGGGATGCGATCAAAGCAGAACAATACAAATAATGCGATAAGTGAAAGGTTGGACTAGTTAACATGTCCGTTCCAGGGGCAAGCTGCGGAATAATATGCGGAACTGGTATACTGCTCGTGATAGAGATCACCTGGGAGTTCCATACTGCGGCGTGGTTTGTCTGCTTCCCTGGTTCTTGCATCATTTGTACGGTTTAAGCCGTATTTTTGGGCGTGCTGTGATGGTGCCCCTCCCCCTGTACCCATGGTATCTCTAGGGCGTAGTTATGGACGCGAAGTACTGGCGTCACCTTTTTGTGAGGGTTGGAGTTGGGGCCGCATTGCTACGCCTGCTCGGATCGTGCCAGACGGTCTTGTTGTAGGTTACGTCGGGCGCGCTTGACGGTGTCCGGTCGTTTAGTGGACGGACTGGAGAACTACCTGGAGAGGCTGCTTTGTACTTCCGCTGCAAGGGCCGCCGTGTGCTCCTCCGTTCGGAGGGAGCGTTCGGTGTTTCCATTGACCGTAATTAGTCCTCGAGGGCCCGGCATCTTGAGCTTAAGGTATGCGTAGTGCGGTACCACATTGAACTTAGCGAATGCGGTTCGCCCGAGCAGTGCGTGATAACCACTGCGAAACGAGACTATGTTGAAGATTAACTCCTCGCTTCGGAAATTATTCGGAGATCCGAAGACCACTTCAAGTGTAACAGAGCCTGTACAGTTGGCCTCTACACCTGGTATTACGCCTTTAAAGGTCGTTTTGGTGGGTTTAATCCTCGAGGGATCTATGCCCATTTTGCGCACTGTATCCTGGTAAAGCAGGTTCAGGCTACTGCCGCCGTCCATAAGGACTCTAGTGAGATGCAATCCGTCAATGATTGGGTCTAGGACCAATGCGGCGAATCCGCCATGACGGATGCTAGTGGGATGGTCCCTTCAATCAAAGGTGATCGGGCAGGAGGACCATGGGTTGAACTTTGGGTCGACTGGCTCTACCGCGTATACGTCCCTTAACGCGTGCTTCCGCTCCCTTTTGGGGACGTGGGTTGCGTATATCATGTTCACCGTCCGCACTTGTGGGGGAAAACCCTTCTGTCCACTGTTGTTCGGCGGCCGGGGCTCCTCATCGTCATCGCTATGCAGCCCCTTGTCTTCATTTTCGGCGTTTAACTTGCCTGCCTGCTTGAACACCCAACAATCCCTGTTAGTGTGATTGGCCGGCTTTTTGGGGGTGCCATGTATCTGACACAAGCGGTCGAGTATTCGGTCCAAACTGGACGGGCCCCTAGGATTCCTTTTGAATGGCTTTTTCCGCCGACCGGATTTAGAGCCTCTGAATCCGGCATTAACTGCCGTATCCTCAGCATTGTCGCCATTAATGCGACGCTTCTTCTTGTTGCGACGCGACCTGCCACTACTGTCCCTGGTGTCCGAATTACTAAGGTTTTTGGTCATATTGTTGCTACAAGCAAGCCAGCTGTCTTCTCCCGCGCAAAAGCGGGTCATGAGTGTCGTGAGTGCTGCCATAGATTTCGGCTTTTCCTGTCCAAGGTGCCAGGCCAGCCACTCGTCATGGATATTGTGCTTGAAGGCTGCTAGGGCCTCAGCGTTCGGACAGTCTACTATTTGATTTTTCTTTGTTAGGAACCATGTCCAGAATTGCCTGGCCGATTCCTCTGGCTGCTGAATTACGTGACTTAGGTCATCGGCATCTGGGGGTCGCACATTAGTGCCCTGGAAATTTTCGAGGAATGCGGCTTCCAGGTCCTCCCAACAACTAATTGATCTTCTTGGCTAACTGTTAAGCCAATGTCGAGCTGGTCCTTTAAGCTTGAGTGGGGGGTATTTGATGGCGTGGAAATCATCGCCGCGGGCCATCTGGATATGAAGGAGATAATCCTCGATCCATACTGCAGGATCTCTTGTGCCATCATATGATTCGATGTTTACGGGTTTGAAACCCTCGGGGATTTGATGATCCATTATTTCGTCTGTAAAGCAGAGTGGGTGTGCGGCGCCTTTGTACTGGGATATATCATGACGTAGCTCCAATGAGCTTTGTCTACTGTGTTCGGCCTCGCCAAATTTGTGGCCGGCTTGACGGTTACCATCTCGAGCCATGGGGCACCCACGCGATCCGTAGATCGATCTTGTTTGCCTTGCCTTGTCCTCCAACATGTCTCGTAAGTCCGGAGTATATTCTCGTGCCTTGGTATGGGGTGCGGCTTGAGTTGAGGGCCGAGAGGCCTCTCTGTCGCGACCACGAGGTGGCCGGTCGGCCGCATCAAGTGCTTCCTCCTCTAATCGGGGTAGCAACCTGCGCTTTGGGTAGCTCTTGGAGGGGCGTTCGAGTATATGCTCTTCGGCCGCAAGGACTTCAGTCCATCTGTCGACTAGCAAATCTTGATCAGCTCTAAGTTGTTGCTATTTTTTATTGAGGCTTCTTGCCGTGGCCATAAGCCTGCGTTGAAAACGCTTTTGCTCGACGGGATCCTCTGGCACGACGAATTCGTCGTCGTCGAGGCTTGCCACGTCTTCGGAGGGAGGCATATAATTATCGTCCTCGACCTCTCTGTCTGCCGCTCTCTCATGAGGGCTGGTTTCTCCATCCTCCTGTGCTAAATCTTGCTGGAGGGGGTTTTCTTCGGTGCTTTCTGGAGTATTATTATCTCTCGTGCTAGAATCACCTTGTTTGTTTTGGCGGGATTTTGAGCGGCGCCGCTGACGCCGGCCCTTAGGCTGTTTCTTGGAGGGGTCATCCTCCGCTGTTCCATCGCCATCTCCCTCTTTTGGGGTGTCCACCATGTATATCTCATACGATGAGGTGGCTTTCCAGGGCCTAGTAGGCTCTGGTTCTTCATCATCTCCTTCATCGGCGTCCATACCATCGATGTCTTCGGAGTCGAAGTCGAGCATGTCGGTTAAGTCGTCGAAAGTGGCTACAAAGTGGGTGGTGGGTGGGCTTTGAATTTCTTCATCGTCCGTACCCCAACCTTGCTGACCGTAGTCTGGCCAGGGCTCTCCTGATAAAGAGAGAGACTTCAGTGACTTCAGGATATCGTCGAAAGGCGAGTGCTGAAAGATGTCCGTGGCAGTGAACTCCATGATCGGCGCCCAATCGGATTCGATCGGTAGGCGCGCGGAGGGTTCGGAGTCCGGAGAGGAGTCCGGCTCCTTGGATTCATGAGTCTCGCAGAGTACAGGGCTGGTGCTTGGCTCAATCGCCGTTGGGGTCGCAGCCCCCGAGGTGGCGTCCAACCGCCCATCCTCGATCGGCGCAGTTGGCTCCGAATTAAGGGTCGGAGCCGATGCAGTTGCGGCCTCCAGGGCATTGTTCGGCGGCAGAGCTAGATCATGCTCGTCGTGACAGTGCGGCGGGCTCGGCAGTGGCTCGAATCCGTCGAAGATCAAGTCCCGGCGGATGTCAGCCGTGTAGTTTAAACTTCCAAATCTGACCTGACGGTCGGGGGCGTAGCTTTCGATCTGCTCCAGACGGCCAAGCGAATTGGCCCGCAGTGCGAAGCCGCCGAAGACGAAGATCTGTCCCGGGAGGAAGGTCTCACCCTGGACTGCATCGCTATCGATGATCGTAGGAGCCATCGAGCTTGATGGCGACGACACAGAGGAACTCTCAATGAAAGCACCAATGTCGGTGTCAAAACTGGCGGATCTCGGGTAGGGGGTCCCGAACTGTGCGTCTAGGCCGGATGGTAACAGGAGGCAAGGGACACGAAGTTTTACCCAGGTTCGGGCCCTCTTGATGGAGGTAAAACCCTACATCCTACTTGATTAATATTGATGATATGGGTAGTACAAGAGTAGATCTACCACGAGATCGAGGAGGCTAAACCCTAGAAGCTAGCCTATGGTATGATTGTTGATGTGTATGTTGTCCTACGGACTAAAACCCTTCGGTTTATATAGACATCGGATAGGGTTAGGGTTACATAGAGTCGGTTACAATGGTAGGAGATCTACATATCCGTATCGCCAAGCTTGCCTTCCAAGCCAAGGAAAGTCCCTCCCGGACACGGGACAAAGTCTTCAATCTTGTATCTTCATAGTCCAGGAGTCCGGCTAAAGGTATAGTCCGGCTATCCGAACACCCCCTAATCCAGGACTCCCTCAGGGGTGATCAGCCCACGATGCATCCTGAGCAATTGGCGTCAATGGACGACCAATGCTGATGAGTTCGTTGTCCGTGAGAACAGGCGGTGATACCGGTTGGCGCTCGATCTGAGGAAGGACTTCATCATCATCCACATTGTCGTGATGACCAATGTCTTTAGCTGTGATGGGGTCAGCAGCTGGAATGTCTTCAGCTTCAGCAGCCTCCGTGGAAGCAGGCTCATGAAGTACTAGCTGACGTTCTTGGTTGGAGGATGTAGGACGAGCAACTGAGATGGGCTCGACAACAAGGGGCTCTGAGGGAGCAGCCCGATCTTTCTTCGAAGACTTTGTCTTCTGCTTCTTGGTCTGTAGGGCATCACCGGTGGCATTCTTGTTCTTGCGCTTTCTAGCTTCGGCCTCAGTTGCCCTTGTCTTCTTTAGTTCTGAAGCAGCTGTGGGGATCTTAGGCTTCGAGCCTATCATGCTGGCAGGGAGGACAATGCTAGGTGCTTCCTTCCTTCCTTCTTCGGTGTGTCCTGCAACAGACTTCTTCTTTTTGGTAGCCATTCTGGGGTCGATACCAGGGCACCCCGGTGCCTTGCGCTTCTTAGCCTCATTGTGCGCTTGCACACTTTTCTCAGCAAAGTATTTCATTATCTCTCTTGAACCTTTAGCTTCCTCGCGTTTATAGTGAAACTGCTCCTTGAACTCATGCAGCATATTCCTGAAGCTTTGAACATCAGCCACGCTGAGATTGGCCATGTTCTTCTTGAACTGAGCTTTCTCATGATCAATCTTGTTCCTCAGTTCAACAATCTTCTGAGCCAGAGCCAGCTCAGTAGCAATGGCACTATGGAAAGAGACACTGATGCCAATTGGAAGCTCAAGGTCATCGATGTTGATGTTGGGGTTTTCAAACCATTCATCTATGAAGTTGTTCAAAATATCCACACCGAAAAGAGGCAGATCGTTTAAGATCTTCGCCTCCTCCTTGCTCTTTATGAGCATCTCAAGCGAATCATCACCAAGATCGTCGTCGCTGGACAAATCAATGGTGGCTTCTTCATTCCGCAGAATATCAGCTGGGGTCAGTTCTTGTCCATAGCGCTGGATGGGCTTCTTCTGCTTTGAAGACTTCTCAGTATTCTTTGAGATGCGAGAAAGATCTTCAGAATGCACACTTACTTCAGGCGGTGCAGTAGCCAAAGGCTTCACACGCAAGACTTTCGGTGCTGCAGAGGTCTTTGAAGCCTTTGATTTCTTCTGCTTCTGCTTCGGTGGGGCTGGCGCGTCTTCAGAATCTGCGTCACCAGCTGATTGATCCATTACAGCCCCTTGGAAAGCAACGTGAGTGATGAGACCTTCAAGGTTGTAGAAGGGACCTATCTCATTGGGTTCAGCTTCACGTGTGCCGTCAGGCTGTGGAGCAGCCGGACCAGGATTGAAGTCGAGGTCAAACTGCTTCTTGTTTTTCTTGGCAGACTCTTTGGCAAACTGAAAGTTGCGCTTAAACAGATTGTCATCGTGACACCATAGCAAACTGGATGGGTCGGCATCCTCAGGCTGAGGTCCTCGGACCATGCAACGGTAGAAGCCTTGAGCAATAGCTTCGGGCTTGGACTTGGGCTGCCGACCTTTGTATATTATATCTCCCCATGGTCGCTTGATGGCATTCTTCTCCGCATACTCAGCAGTCACAAATCTGTATAGAAACCATTGTTCAGCCTAGTATCTTCGAATCCATTGGATTCGAGTCTTGCGTTCACCATAGGTTTCTTCAGGATCTAACTTGTATAGTTCGAAGAGATGCGGTGGAAGGTCCTTGGTTGTATCCCCATGGTGCTGTCTGCCACCCTTTCTTGCTGACTTTTCTGTCGCCATGAAGTTCAAACTGAATGGCTTTAGAACTTTCAAAGGCTTCCGTCTACTGGTCAGACAGGAACTGGCTTCAGGAGAATTAATGTGACGCTGTAAGAACTCTGTAAATGAATGCAAACTATGAGAACCAAGGGATTCTCCCATGGACATGTACCTGTGACAGCATTAGAGATGCGAGGGAAGGGGAAGAGGTCATATGCATTCTCATAATATTTTGAAGATAAATCAGTTTGAAGACATTGGCCTCATGACGCGAAGACATTCACTTATTTGTTGAGAGTTGGTTCCAGATTTGTACGAATCCAAGAATAGGTACAAGTGATGAATCTAACTAGTAGTGAAGCATAAGTGAATATACTAGGCATGAAATGAGATGCAGAACATGATAGATCCAATTTTGTAGGTTCATAAACCACTTTTGGAGGAAAGGGATGGATCTATCAGATCAAAAAAGGCAGTAGAGGGTAAGTTTTAATTACCACACGAAGAACTGCTAGACGGAGTGGATTCGGAGGCCGAGCAGTTTAATCTACCATACCCTAACTTGGCGATGGAAGACACCTATGGTGCCGGCGAAGGAGATGAGGTCCGCGGCCGGCGTGAGGACGGCGTCCGTGAGGTCGCGTCAGCTAAGCGCTTCGTCACCGGCATCGTCAAGGGCTAGAAGTGGTGCTAGGGTTTGCGCGAGGTGGAGAGGTGGGAGAAGGATTTTTGACTGTGATGTGATGTGTATTTATAAGGAAAGGGACAACACAGCGCAATTACGCAGGTGCCCTTGGCGGTTCACATCTGAGGGACACGTGGCAAGCATGCAACACATTGGAGGTTGTTCCATGTTCCCACGCACGCCTGGACTGTCGGGTGGTCGTTCCGGCTTCTCCGGGGTTCAGGCAATAAGGATATAGCATTTGAAACAGATTCAATGTTTGTCTCTGTATCTTCTGCTGACAAGGACACAAAGAAGACATTTGACAGTTTCAATAGAATGCATATGATTTGGATAGATAGAATTTGGGGTAGAAGCATAGAAGAGGTTAGGGTCCGATCACATTCACTTAGGTCAAAAGATTCAAACATGAAGACATAGCTATAAGAGCATGCTGTAGAGGACAGAACACTAATATATGTATATATCAATATGATACCAAATCAACATTGTGAAGATAATCATGAAGTCGAATCAATGTTGAAGACAAAAACCAAATGTGAAGATTATGCAAGTGTAACGCCAATTGAATACACTTCAAACAAGAGTTTGGTGGTGGTGTTACCCACTGTATAGGAAGTATTAGACCCAGACACGGCGCACAATTATCGTGGCACTCCGAAGTCAATTTCTGCATTGATGTATCCACACTTAGAATGTATGTCTTAATTATTCAAAGATATACGTTACTTCGTGTGTTGCACATCTAAGTCATCTGATGCATAAGCATCAGGATGTGTGTCCTACTACACGATGTTCGAGGATTCTAAGATATTTAGCTCACACCGCCACTTGCAAAACCTTTTCTCATCCAAGGGCTTTGTGAAAATATCTGCCAATTGCTCTTCAGTGTTGATGTGGATGATATCAATATCTTCCTTCATGACATGATCTCTGAGAAAGTGATCACGGATCTGAATGTGCTTTGTCTCCGAATGCTGAACTGGGTTGTTGACAATCTTGATAGCGCTTTCATTGTCGCAGTAGAGTGGCACATGCTTCAGATGGATGCCATAGTCCTTGAGAGTTTTCTTCATCCACAGAAGCTAAGCGCAACAAGATCCAGCAGCAATGTATTCAGATTCATAAGTGGAGAGAGACACATAGTTCTACTTATTTGAAGACCAACAAACAAGAGATCGTCCAAGAAAGTGACATGTCCCTGATGTAGACTTGCGATCAACCTTGTCACCAGCATAATCAGCATCTGAGAATCCAACTAGATCAAACTCGGAGCCCTTTGGATACCATAATCCTAGTGTTGGGGTGTAAGCCAAATATCGAAGAATTCGCTTCACGGCTAAGTGATGCGACTCCTTTGGTGCCGCTTGGAATCGGGCACACATGCAAACGCTAAGCATGATATCTGGCCTAGATGCACACAAATAAAGTAAAGAACCAATCATGGAGCCGTATACCTTTTGATCGAACTCTTTACCATCATCGTCGGGGCCTAGATGACTTTTGGTTGGCATTTGCGTCGTGTATCCCTTGTAGTCTTGCATTCCAAACTTCTTCAGGCAATCTTTGAGGTATTTCTCTTGAGATATGAAGATGTCGTTGCTTTGCTATCGGATTTGAAGACCAAGGAAGAACTTCAACTCACCCATCATGGACATCTGATATTGCTCTTGCATCATGTGTCCAAACTCATCACTATATCTTTTGTCAATGCAGCCGAAGATAATGTCATCCACATCGATTTGGCACACAAACAGTTCACTATCATATGTCTTCGTGAAGAGTGTAGGATCTAGGAACCCATTTTGAAGCCTTTGCTCTTCAGGAAGTCTTTGAGTGTGTCATACCAAGCACGAGGGGCTTGTTTGAGGCCATACAGTGCCTTGTTGAGCTTGTAAACCATATCAGGATGTTTTGGATCTTCAAAGCCAGGTGGTTGTGCACCATACACTTCTTCAATCTTGCCATTGAGAAAGGCACTCTTAACATCCATTTGATATAGGAGGATGTTGTGATGGTTGGCATAGGCTAGCAGAATGCGAATGGCTTGAAGCCTAGCCACCAGAGCGAATGTTTCATCGAACTCAATTCCTTCAACTTGAGTATATCCTTGAGTAACAAGACGAGCCTTGTTTCTGACAACTTGACCATGCTCATCTTGTTTATTGCGATAGATCCATTTTGTGCCTACGATATTGTGCTTGCGAGGATCAGGACGCTTGACCAGTTCCCATACATTGTTTAGCTCGAACTGTTGAAGCTCTTCTTGCATAGCTTGAATCTATTCAGGTTCCATGAAGGCTTCAGCAAGTTTCTTGGGTTCAGATATGGACACAAATGCAAAGTGCCCACAGAAATTTGCTAGCTGAGTTGCTCTTGAACGAGTAAGGGGACCAGGTGCATTGATGTTATCAATTATCTTCTCAATCTGTACTTCATTTGCAAAACAAGGATGAACTGGACGAAGATTTTGCTCTTGCTGATCATTGTCTTCATCTTCAGCTTTGGCTTCAGGCTGAGTAGTGTCTTTAGGTTGATTTGGTGCAAAAATGATAAGTTCCTCTTCATCCTGTGCCTCTGAAGGTATGATTTCCCCAGTACCCATAAGCTTGATTGATTCACTAGGAGGGACTTCATCTAGCACATTTGGTAGGTGCTCTCTTTGCGAGCCATTAGTTTCATCGAACCGCACATCCATAGTTTCAACCACTTTATAGTGAAAGAGGTTGAAGACTCTGTAGGAGTGCGAATCCTTTCTATAACCAAGCATACAACCTTCATGTGCTTTTGGTGCAAATTTTGAAGTGTGATGTGGATCCTTCATCCAGCACCTGGCACCAAATACTCTAAAGTAGCTTACATTTGGCTTCTTACCAGTCAGTAGTTCATATGATGTCTTCTTTAGAATCTTGTGAAGATAAACACAGTTGATGACGTGGCATGCAGTATCAATAGCTTCAGGCCAGAACTTCCTTGGAGTCTTGTACTCATCAAGCATCGTCCGAGCCATCTCAATGAGTGTTTTGTTCTTGTGCTCCATGATGCCATTCTGCTGAGGTGTGTATGGAGCTGACAATTCATGAGTGATGCCCAATGTATCAAGATAAGTGTCAAGGCCGGTGTTCTTGAACTCTGTGCCATTTTCACTTGTTATGTGCTTGATCTTCATGCCATAGTTTGTCATGGCACAGTTCGCGAATCGTCTGAAGACATCCTGCACTTCAGTCTTGTAGAGAATTATATGCACCAAGGTATATCTAGAGTAATCATCAACAATAACAAAGCCATAGAAACAAGCAGTGGTAGTAAGAGTGGAGTAATAAGTAGGGCCGAATAGGTCCATGTGAAGCAGCTCGAAGGGACATGATGTCGTCATGATTGTCTTCGAAGGATGCTTGGCCCTAGTCATCTTCCCGGCTTCGCAGGCACCACATAGATGATCCTTCTTGAACTTGACACCCTCGATGCCTACGACATGTTTCTTCTTCGTGAGTGTGTACAAGTTCCTCATGCCAGCATGCCCTAGCCTCCAATGCCAGAGCCAGCACTCTGAAGCTTTTGCTAGAAGACATATGGCCAACTATGGTCTTGCTGAGAAATTGACCATGTACAAATCACCTTTTCGGTACCCTTCAAAGACTAGAGACTTGTCAGATTCCATTAGAAGAAGGCAGCGACATTTTCCAAATATCACAATCATGTTTGAGTCACAAAGCATTGAGACAGACATTAAGTTGAAACCAAGGGATTCAACAAGCATCACTTTATCCATGTGCTGATCCTTTGAGATTGCAACTCTACCTAGACCCAATACCTTGCTTTTACCAGTGTCAGTGAGGGAGTCCTGGATTAGGGGGTGTTCGGGTAGCCGGACTATACCTTCAGCCGAACTCCAGGACTATGAAGATACAAGGTTGAAGACTCTGTCCCGTGTCCGGATGGGACTTTCCTTGGCGTGGAAGGCAAGCTTGGCGATGCGGATATTCAAGATCTCCTACCATTGTAACCGACTTTGTGTAACCCTAACCCTCTCCGGTGTCTATATAAACCGGAGGGTTTTAGTCCGTAGGACAACTTCATCATACAACAATCATACCATAGGCTAGCTTCTAGGGTTTAGCCTCCTTGATCTCATGGTAGATCTACTCTTGTACTACCCATACCATCAATATTAATCAAGCAGGACGTAGGGTTTTACCTCCATCAAGAGGGCCCGAACCTGGGTAAAACATCATGTCCCTTGTCTCCTGTTACCATCCGGCCTAGATGCACAGTTCGGGACCCCCTACCCGAGATCCGCCGGTTTTGACACCGACATTGGTGCTTTCATTGAGAGTTTCTCTATGTCGTCGCTTTCAGGCCCGATGGCTTCTTCGATCATCAACCACGATGCAGTCCAGGGTGAGACTTTTCTCCTCGAACAGATCTTCGTCTTCGGCGGCTTCGCACTGCGGGCCGACTCGCTTGGTCACCTTGAGCATATCGAAAGTTACGCCCCTGGCTATCAGGTCAGGTTTGGAAGCCTAAACTACACAGTTGACATCCGCGGGGACTTGATCTTCGACGGATTCGAGCCACAGCCAAGCGTGCTGCACTGTCTCGATGGGCATGATATAGCTCTGCCGCCGAACAGCGCCTTGGAGGCCGCACAAGCATCAGTTCTGACCATTGATTCGGAGCCCACTACGCCAATCGAGGATCAGCGGTTGGATGCTGCCTCAGGGGCTGCGATCTCAGAGGCGATCGAGCCGAACTCCAGCCACACACTCTGCATAGCCCGTGACTCCGAGGAGCCGGATTCCTCTCCGAACTCCGAGCCCCCCGCACCCCAGCCGATTGAATCCGATTGGGCGCCGATAATGGAGTTCACCGCTGAGGACATTTTTCAGCACTCGCCCTTCGGCGACATCCTGAATTCTCTAAAAACTCTCTCTTTATCAGGAGAGTCCTGGCCGGAGTATGGTCAGCAAGGTTGGGATACGGACGATGAAGAAATTCAAAGCCCACCCACCACCCACTTCGTAGCCACTGTCGATGACTTAACCAACATGCTTAACTTCGACTCCGAAGACATCAACGGCATGGACGATGATGCAGGAGACGAACAAGAACCAGCACATGTAGGGCATTGGAAGGCCACCTCGTCATATGACATATATATGGTGGACACTCCAAAGGATGGAGATGGCAATGGAATAGCGGTGGACGATACCTCTAAGAAACAGCCCAAGCATCGGCGTCAGCGACGCCGCTCTAAATCCCTCCAAAGCAAAAACGGTGATTCCGGCATGGGAGATAACACTACTCCGGATAGCGCCGAAGAACACCCCCTCCAGCAAAATTCAGCACAGGAGGACAGAGAAGCCAGCCCTCACGAGAGGGCGGCGGACCAAGAGGTTGAGGACGATAATTATAAGCCTCCCTCCGAAGACGAGGCAAGCCTCGACGATGACGAGTTCGTCGTGCCAGAAGATCTTGCCGAACAAGAGCGTTTTAAACGCAGGCTCATGGCCACGGCAAGCAGCCTCAAGAAAAAGCGGCAACAGCTTAGAGCTGATCAGGATTTGCTAGCTGACAGATGGACTGAAGTCCTAGTGGCCGAAGAGTATGAACTTGAACGCCCCTCCAAGAGTTACCCAAAGCGCAAGCTGCTACCCCGACTAGAGGAGGAAGCACCTACATCACCAGCACATGACATGGCCGACCGGCCACCTCATGGCCGCGAAAGAGAGGCCTCTTGGCCCTCCACTCAAGCCATGCCCCGGCACCGCGTCAAGCATACTAAGGCACGGGAAAATGCGCCCGACCTGCGCGACATCCTGGAGGACAAGGAAAGGCAAACAAGATCGATCTACGGATCGTGCAGGCGCCCCACGGCACGAGACGGTGATCGTCACTCCGGATGCAATGAATCCGGCCAGGCCAAACTCAACAGACAAAGCTCCTTCGAGCTGCGTCGTGATATAGCCCAATACAGAGGCGCCGCACACCCACTATGCTTCACAGATGAAGTAATGGATCATAAAATCCCTAAGGGCTTCAAACCCGTAAACATCGAATCATACGATGGCACAACACATCCTGCAGTATGGATCGAGGATTATCTCCTTCATATCCACGTGGCCCGCGACGATCGAGGAAGCGCTTAACGCATGTTTATTCAACTCCCCCAGAGCTTCACGAAGAAGGCGGAGTGGATCCATTATCCGGCCCCGCTGCCCGAAGACCCGGCCATCCCACTTCTGATGAAGATGCTGGTCCCGGCGCCCTACAAGGTGCCGAAGAAGATGTCCGAAAAGGAGGCCAAAAATACCCGGGGCGGCCTTCGTCGTCGCGGCACTTCGAACATAATACCCGAAGGCTCTGATGCCCATTCCGCCTTCGAAGAGGATAAAAAGGAGGAGGAAGATGAATCCCCTGCGGGGGGAAGGAGGAAGAGGACGCCCTCCGCACCCTTGGAGGTCGTACTACCCAAAAGGGGAAGGGCTTCTCTTCCGGAGGAGTCCATTTCCGCCGCCGACAGCGACCTGGCATGGGATCCCAGGGCCCAGCCCTTGGTCAACTTGTAAGTATATAAAATCCGACTACGTTTAAGCGTCCGGACTCATTGTGGCTTAGTATTTTAACCTTAAGCCATATTTTTTGGTAGTCCGGTGAGGTCCCGTACCAAACAATCCTCATCAGAGGACCTGCTAAGCTCGAATGCTATGGAGAGTGGGGCGCCCCAAAAGGCCCCTTCCTCAAAACAGGTGTATAACACCGAGGCTTTGTCCCAGGAGGACCCCGGCCAAGGAGGGAAGGAAGAAACCGTGAAGGCGGCGCCTGGAGGTCAAACCGTAGGGGCGGGATACGTGGGGGAAAAGATTCCCATTGGGTCTGACGGCGGGGGCGACCTTGAGTTCGGCTCCTCACCGGATGCGATTCCAGAGGTTTACACTACAAAAAAATACACTTCCGTGATGATACGTGTTTGTCACAGTAGGTCGCATTTTTTGTCATGCATGTACATCCATGACAAATTTATGACAGAATCAAGATAGTGATACCTGTGCTGTCGTAGAAGTGTTCCATGACATTAGCAAAATTATCATCACATAAGTGTCCACTTCCATGACGATAAATTGCACATCACAGAAGTGCTTTCGTCAAGGGTGACCGACACGTGGCATCCACCGTAACGGAACGCCGTTAAGCTATTGGGTTGGGTTTTGGATCCGATAACCTATTAACAGCCCCGACCAATGGGGATTTTCCACGTGTAAAATCATCATTGGCTGGAGGAAACACGTGTCGGCTCATCGTCGAGACAGATGTCGTCCACTCATTGGACGGAAGGCGCCTATGATACGTTGACACATGGCATGGCCCAACAGAGGCCCATTCCTGTGAAAAGGGCGGCCCGTTTGACTTGGTCAAAAGGTGGCGGGCCAGCCCATGGAAAGCCTGTTAACGGCATGTTCGCATATAGCCCATTTACAGCCCGCTAACTCAAGGCCCGTTACACCCTATCCGAATTAGGCCCAGTACCGTCATCTGGGACATCCAATATGATTCCAGCCCGTTTTCACTTCTGGCCCATGTATGGCCCATGACGTCTTTCGGCCCATATGAGGCCCTATGTAACTCTTGGCCTATTAATGGCCCATGGTGAAACTGGCCCGTAATGAACAGTGTATCACTTTACACCCATTAACGGCCCGTGGTGAAACTGGCCCATAATGAACAATGCATCACTTTATACCCATTAACGGCCCGTTATTCCGTTGGGCTGTCTCCAGCCCATGTTATCTTTCGGCCTTCTCAGGGCCCATTTATTCTTGGGCTCATTTCCAGCATTCGTTTACTTACGGCCCATTACTGTCATTTTCTGCTTGTGGGCCAAATTCAGCCCGTGGTTACAGTCAGCCCGTTTGTGGTCCGTTAATACGTTGGGCCGTTTTCATAGCATCATCAAATACGGCCTATTAACGATGGCCCGTTATGGCCGGCCCATGAATGGACGATTCCAACTCTAGCCCGTTTACGGCCAGAATGCGGTCTGTTTGGCCCATGTTTGGCCAATCGATCATACGGCCCATATAAGGCCCATTGATGATACGGCCCGTAGAAGGCCCATCGATGATATGGCCCGTAGAAGGCCCACATTTTCTACGGCCCGTAGAAGGCCCACTGTTTCTATGGCCCGTAGAAGGCCCACTGTTTATACGGCCCGTAGAAGGCCCACTGTTTCTACGGCCCGTAGGAGGCCCAGGGTCACTACAGTAAATATTAGCCCATGGTTATTGTGGCCTAGTTTTAAAAAAATAGGTTATTGCAGCCACTAGCAAATCGCAGAAAAAGAACTGCACTGAGTATAGGCAAACAAATAAACAAGACAACAAGGAAATAAATAAGCAAGCAACTTACACTAAGCTATCACGGCTATTACATATATTACATCCACTGGGCATCAAAGTTCGCCACCAGTGCAAATATAGGGAACACAGCAGCATATAAACGCTACAGCAAAAGAAGTCCAGAACTGAAACCACTTCAGAAGAGCTCAAGAAACAATATCCTGGGTACCCATAATGCTAGCAAGATGCTTAGCAAGCTTATTAACTTTCTCTTGTTTGGCGCTTAAGTCTTCCAGCACTTGCTGTTGCACCAGAAAGTATGCATCTGAATTCTGCAGGGACTTCCTCAGTCCTTTGGCTTCCTGTCGCATAACATCTGATCGATGTCTTTCAACTTGAAGTTGAGACCGAACTGATTCAGGCAATGAGTTCGAAGAGCTGGTGCCAGCAGTGGTAGCCAGTAACTCGAACACTACATCAAGACAGGACTTTGGGATTGTCTCAGTGTCTTCAATATAGTTTTTATCAGCTTTCTTGGAGACCAACAGGGATGTCTCACTATCTTGAACCTTATCTGCATTACTTCCTTTACCATTGCATAACAGGGTACTCTTCTCCAATATTTTATCCACGTTCTAAAAGAGAAACAAACAAACACATCTCAGGTTTACAATGTAGTATATGAAACTCATTTTGGTAAACCAGTTCAGTAGTAAGGTGGACAGGATAACAGCATGAAACAAACATATATCTATGTAGTATGGTCACTGTATGGTCTATATCATTCTAGTTTATGTTGCCAAATCAAGATAGATACAGTTCGAATCATATCTATTTAAGACAAAGCAGCATAGACATAATATAAGTGTGGGAAACTACACAGCAATAACAACACTTGTAATGTGCATGGCATGATAACATAATTGTTTATTCAATTGAAACTGAAATCAACATAGAGCAAGTTACAACAGCAAACAGCCAAACACGTTGAAGAAACAGCTTTAAAACATACCTGTTGCGCCATTGGAGTTTCAATTGCATCCTTAAAATTTGAAATTAGTTGGTATCAGTAAATACAGTGATGCAAGAGCAAAGTAGTATGAACCATAGCTACGGAACCTGACCTGGGAACAATTCTTCTTCTGCTTTAAGCGTTGACTTCGGGTTCGGAGTGGTGGTCCTCGTGATTTGGGCACTGTAGTTGCCTTACTAACTGCTTTTGTTCTGGTGCTCTATGGTGGAGACGGTGCTGTGTCAACAGGAACTGGGTGTCTATCTGCTGGGGTTGGGGTTAGAATGGGTGTAGCTGGTTCTCTGTCCAACTGGGTAGGGGTACAATCTGCATGAGTGTGGGTTATGTGTGGTGGGGCTGGTTCTTGGGCAAGTACAACCGTGGTTCTATCTGCATCGACAGGTAGCATGATCTTTTCTGAAGACCGTGTTTTTACTCCCACAGATACTGCCATCACTCCCTCCAATTGAAATGGCTGATAAACAAGAAAAGTAATTGAATGTATAGACATTGTAAGATAGACAGGTGCAATGGATAGTAGGGAAGAAAACAAGGCATGAAATAATTCACATTTATGTTATCTAAGCAAACAGAATAGCAGGACATAATTTCACATATATGATGGCTAATTAAACAGGATAGCATGACACAATTTCACATGTATGATGGCTAACTAAACAGGATAGAATGACATACTTCAAAATATGATGACTATGTAAACAGGATGACATGATATAACTATACCATGTGTCTATTAAAGTGGTTGGCATGCCATAAATCGCAAACATGCCGTCGATGGAAACATGATGGCATGATATAATTCACGGATAGAATGACATAATTTAAATATGATGACTATGTAAACAGGATGAGATGATATAACTATATTATGTCTTTAGAAAATGGGTTGGCATGCCATAATTTAGATACATGCTGCCTATGTAAACATCATGGCATGACATAATTCAAATATATGATTTATATACTAAGGAAGTGAGCAGAGCGCAATCGCATATATGATGTGTCAACTAAGGAGATGGCATTCAATATTGTGTATATGATGTAAAAACTAAGCATTGCAATACAACATATGCATTATATGAGTAAAACAACCCTGCCAAGTTTGAGCATACACCTCAGGGGGATAATAGGACTGGTCATCTGCCTCTGAACCCTCCTCTGAAGAGCTATCTGTAACCAGCAAGATATCTGCTTCAGCAGGTAGCATTGTCTGCTTTGAAGACCTTGTTTTCACTCGAGATTTCTCCATCACCAATTCAAATGGCTGATGCACAGGAAGAGAAGTTGAATATACAAACATTGTCAAGAAAAGCAATGAGAAATACAAAAAAAGGATGGCATGATATAATTCACATATATGACGCTTGCCTAAACAGCATGGCATTGCATAATTCACATACATAATGCCTTGCAACAAGATAACATTGCATAATTCACATATATAATGTCTTGCACCAAGATGGCATTACATAATTCACATATATGATAATTAGACACTAAACAGGTGGCATTCACACAAAGCATGTCTAAACTAAGAAAATGACATAGTAATGCAAGATACCATACACACGATATGAGAAACATAACCCTGCCAAGTTAGGGCATGCACCTCGGAGGGGGGATATGACTGGTCATCTGTCTTTGAATCCTCCTCTGAGGAGCTATCGGTAACCAGCAAGACATGCGCTTCATCAGATAGCATTGTCTGCTCTGAAGACCTTGTTTCCACTCCAGATTTTTCCATGACCGTGCCAAATGGCTGATGCACAGGAAGAGTAATTGAATGTACTAAAATTGTTGACAAATTTAACACGTAATAAAAAATGGTGGCATGATATAATTCACATATAAGATGGCTGGCTAACCAGGGTGGCATTGCAAAATTCACATATATGATGCCTAGCTAGACAATATGTCATTCCAAGATTCACATATACAATAAAGAAACTAAACAGATGGCATTGACACAAAGCATGTCTAAACTAAGCATATGACATCTTTAATGTATATAGTAAGCAATGCAAGGCACCATATGCATGATATTACCAACATCAGCATGCCAAGTTAGAGCGAAGACCTCATGAGGTAAATAGGAGTGGTCTTCTCCTTCTGAGTCCCCCTCATAACAGTTATCTTCCTCTTGATTACGATCCAAAATGGGTGGAGGGGGCTACCTCTGCGCCCACCATGGAACGACGTCTGCATGAAATTTTATTGCCACGCAAGGCTCGTCTCTTTTGCTCTACATGATCAGTTCCATTGTGTACAATAACTGGCATGCATAGGAATAAAACATAGTGAGATTATGTAAGGAGTGCATGCACAAATCCAGAGTGATGGTAGAAAATTGTGGATAGACCCAAAACCAATGATAGGAGGCAGATAATAGCTTTAGTTAAAAAATACAGATAATGGCTCCTTTAATGTTTGTTTGCACCCAACATGAAACTCGTAGTAGACACTGGAGATTAACCAGATAGTAGACAGATAGTACTGATTGCTGCCCCAATATGTACCCCACAACCATTTAAAAACTCAAGTTTAAGAATTAGTTTGGACCTGACTCGGAGTCTAATAGGTGAACATGACAATAATGTAGCATGTCATCATATTAAGCGACGCATAATGTAAGCAGACACGGAAGAGTGTGACCTCTCTTGTGGACCAGTGTAGTCCTCAAGGTCATCTGCTCAGTTGATGATGGTAATGCAGATGTCGTGGCTGCCGGCAGCGGGGAAGAAGATCTGAGGTGTCGAAAGACAGTCTAGAGAGCGGATCCCTGCTGTGGTGAACCCTTCCATTGTTGGAGCAGCTGAGCTGGGGTGGAACACAACACCGCAGGAGCAGGAGAAACCACACAAGGTTTTTTTGACACATATCTGTAACAGAAGTAATTGAGTAACGGCTTGTTTGAATTTGAGGATTCTAACAATGCAGGGATAGGAAATAGACAGGAATAGGATAGGAATGCACGTGCAAAACAGAGAATTTAAAAACACAGGATTTCTGCCAATCTGGGTGTTTGATTCACAACAATTGGAAGATCACAGGATGCAAAAAAGCATGGTGAGATTAAGTCAAACCACAAGAAAATGTACGGTTATAATGCTATTATGCTACTATCTCTTAGTCTTGTGCTTGATGAATAGGAATATGAAAAGGAGGAGAAGTGGAAATTAGAATTCCTACGGTTTTTCTTTCAAGGAGACACTAAAGGAACAAATCCTATAGTTTTCCTTTGCTCCATTCCTTTCCACCAAATTCATGAAAAGTAGTACCATGGGAAACTTTCCAATTCCGATGTTTTTCATTCACTTTTCCTTTCAAGCACTGATGATTCTAGTAGGCAGGCTTGAGCAAGGAAAATCCTACACTAAAAAATGTTTTTGTGCTACTTCCATTACTTTGGACCCAGGCCACTGCCATACTAGCTCAACTCCCAGGCCCATCGACAAATGCACAACTCAAAAGCGCAGAGATAAATAATGATGGCGTTCAAGAGAGTCCATCATGGATAGCTAAGTTGCCTAGTACCTCATTGCTTGTCATATAGTAGGATAAAATAATCGTATTTCCCGTTAGTACAAGTGCTCAGTGGACAATATATATAACATGTAGAGTAAAACAGAGATGCAACAAGTGTACAACCTCTTTGGCGAAGCCATGTCGATCTCAGCGTGATTGGGTTGGCCGGTGAGGATGCTCCAGCTGACTTGGCTGTCGGAGGAGGGGAAGAAGATCTTAGGCGTCTAGAGATGGAGCCCGAGGTACTGCTCCGCTGTGATGGAGGGTTTCATCGTTGGAGCAGCTCCGGTGAGTTGTACGACGCTGAGGCAGAAGCAGGACAAGAGAGACAACGAACAATGTTAACCTGAGTGGAATTCTAATAGCATCTCCAATACATGACATAAAATACATAACCACAAAGTGCTAGACGTAAAATACATCAGCCGCTCATCTCTGAACTTAACTGTCGAAACTGAATTTAACTGTCGAAACTGAACTTAACTGTCGAAATTGAACTTAACTGTCGAAACTGAATTTTGCTGTCATAACTGAACGCACTAGCAAGGTGAGGCTACACATCGGTCGACTGACTTTTTCATCTCTGGTCAGTCGATTTTGCAGTCGTTGGATACGAAATCAAGGGCCTGCGGTTCATCTTCAACCTCCACCCCCTAAGCCGGCCAAACAGCAGCCTCCTGCCGCCCACGGCCGGCGGTGCGCCGCCCCGCCCGCCCCGAAAACACTCCCCACCACCGG
>NC_041382.1:705760332-705813224 GCF_002162155.2 Triticum dicoccoides | reverse complement strand
CCGCCACCGCCGGCGACCACCGCCTACATCCTGAACCCTAAGATAGATAGTGGGGTACCTCTCCCGCGAGCCCCCCTCCCTGCTGTGGCTGGTTCTTCCTTCACCCCGGCGGCATCGGAGTGAAGTGTAGCTAAATTGGAGCAGCATCACAAGCAAGAGCAAGAGCGAGAGCAGCAGCGCGATCAAGAGCAATAGCAAGAGCAGACCAGGCAGGGGACCGAGAGCAAGAGCAGAGCAGCAGCGCGAGCGAGAGCTAATGCAGCAGCAGGTCCTACTGATGTTGACGTCGCCGCCGAGGGAGCGACACCGTGGAGGAAGTGGCCAGCGACGCCGCTGTGGATGGAGTCGTGCCGTGTCGGCTCGGGACCGAGCGCAGGCAGCATCGTGAGATCGAATCAAGAAGACAATGCGGCGATTAGTGTACAACCTCTTTGGTGGCGCCAATTAGGCCGCAACTTCATCCGAGGAAACGGTGATGATGATGCTCTTCTGGTGGTGCACGTGAAGACAGCGGTGTGGGAATGGAGGTGGCGCGAAAGACGAGGGGAACGTTGGGGCAGCTCCTTGGAGGTGGAGGACGGGGTGGCTGAACCGGCGGGACGATGAGATCGACGACGGATCCTCATCTGGTACGGTGGATGAGGGACGTCGAGGTGTTGCTGTGGACGACGTCGTCAGGGAAGAGGCTCCGGCTGGGTGGCGGATGGAGCAGGGTGTGGGGTTTCGTTGTGGGTTTTCGCGGCCTCGATGTACAAATGGGTGGGCAGATGGGATGGTAGTGGGGAACCATGGCTTAGAGACGCGCTTGTCCAAAATGTGGGGTAAGTTACGAAAGTACCCCCACCGATTTGAGGAGATTCTTTCAGTTCAGGGGTACCACGGGCATTTCGCATGTCGGGATTGCACAGGAGGTGGGAGTTTTCGCGCGCGTTGTAATTTTGGAATAGCAAGGCGCGGGTTGAGATGGAGGGAGTTGTCGGAGCACAACGAGACAAAGATATATCTTAAATATTTCGGGCTAAGAAGGCGCGGGTTGAAGAGGCGGGAATTTCGCAGCACGGTAGACAGAGACGCTAGCTTGAATTTTCAGCATAACAAGGCGCGGCTTGAAATTTCGGAAGAACAAGCTTAACGTGTACCCAAAAAGAGACAATTTGCACCTCAACACGCACAACACACACAAAAACACCATTTAGACTAGAGTAAGGTACACGTGCATTGCACGCATGAGATTTGGCAACCAAATTATGAATAAATACCACATTATAGCATGCAAGCATTGAGTCATATATGCATGATGTAGATGTTCGTTTAATTCTTATAGTTCATTTCATTCAAAATCATCTAGTTTTATCAAGAAAGCTAATCTATTTTAAGATTCATGGAATTGTGCATCGTAAGACATAAAGTAAAAAACAAATAATGGCAAATCATGTAGAAAAACATTTGATAATGGAAAATCATGTAGAAAAACATTTGGGCAATTCTGATACGGAAGATTCTAGAACAAATAAGAAGTGCTTGTGTTTTGATGTTTGTGCATTATGCTTAAGTTCAACCATGTAGTCTTCTAGATTATACATGTGGCGAAATCTGGTAGAATCTAGATGATATACAACGGCCAGTAGTGCTCAATTTTGCCATCTTTGGACCATCGGATTCGCCTCATCCAACGACCATCTTTCAAAGTTAAAGTTACCCGCACACAATGTAAAAAATATAATATATATATATATATATATATTGGGGTATAGATATAGATATGTGACGCAAAACCGCCCATCATCTCCAATTAGAATAGTGTGTCCATGCATGGATGCGATGTGGCCAAATGATGTCTGCCATCGGTATCTCAAACTCAAATCAGTCTGACCTTGTTCAATGTGTATACATTACAACATGCTCCTTTCCAAACCACACCGCACAAATCTCCGTTATATTTATGCATGCATGGGTTTCAGACATCAGGATCTCTTATTCAAATATTGGAATTCAACTTTACATTGATTGTGACCTCACCTATTCAGCTATTCTTTTACACCCACACAGTAGTCTTCTCTTTATAATTGTACCACTAACTTTCTCTCGTGCATGCATGCACACACACTACCAGTCGGCATTATCCATCGTACGCATGCAATCTTTTTCTTCAGGTCGGTCTCCCATGAAGGCACACACCAACACACATCCCCTCTCCATCATATCGGGCATTCTTTATCTCTCACGCGTGCATGCGCAACGATCGATGTTCCTCTATGTATGTGTGTATATAGCTAGGTATTTCATAGTTTTCCACACAAACCAATCAATCAATATATCCAGTGAGGTCTCACCCTCTTTCCCACGTCCACATCGATCAATCTATACCTCTCTATATAGGATTAACATATATAGCTAATACACCCACATTAATTATGTATCCAACGTCCCCCTCTCATCATCCATGCCTTCCACTTCATCTCTCAGACGTGTGCACAATGGCGAAGACAGGGGGCAGTAAGGGCCCTGCCCCCTCCCCCCTAACATCACCATATATCAAGGCTAATATGAATGTGATCATTAGACAATTGCTGCTAAAAATGGTTTAAGTTCATGAATTGACCCTCCTCGTAAAGGATTAGCAATGCTTGGCCCCCTAGCTCATTTATTTTTCATGGCTCCGCCACTGCGCGCATCAGCGCACGTGTTCGCCCCCTCTCTCTAAATATCGATCTCGCACTTGTGCATTCCTTCATAGTCTCCCTCCACTCGGCCCCTCGCACCATCTTCTAGCCCCCCACCGGATTTTGCCACATGTACAATCTAGCAGACTCCATGGTTGAACTTAAGCATAATGCACAAACCTCAAAACAACAGTGGTTCTCTTTTGTTCTAGAATCTTCCGTATCATAACTACCCAAACTTTTTTCTAGTTGAATTGCCATTATTTGTTTTTACTTTATGCTTTACAATGCACAATTCCATGAATCATAAAATAGATTAAGGGCTTCTTTGATTCAAAGGATTCTCAAAGGAATTTTGGAGGATTCTAATCATTAGGAATTTTTCCTATCTTGGTTGTTTGATTCGTAGGATTGTAAACCAGAGGAATTTTTCCATATGATTCATTTGCACTAGATTTCATAGGAAACATCCCATCCACTCAAACCTCTTTGAAAGAATGATGCATTTTTTCTATGCACAATCAAACACTCGTACAATCCTGTAGGATTCAAGACGACATTCCACTATAATCCCATGTTTTTCCTATTCCCGCGTTCTTAGCTTTTTTATAAAAACTAATTGATTTTGAATGAGATGATCTATAAGAATTAAATGAAGGGCTACATCAGGCATATATGACTCAGAGCTTACATGCTATAGTGTGGTATTTATTCATAATTTGGTTGCAAAATCTGATGCGTGCAATGCACGTGTACCTTACTAGTACTTCGAGTATGTGCAAAACACGTAAATTATAATACCAATGGCACGCTACACAGTGTCTCTCTTACATTTCATGAAGCCACGTGGCACATGTGTAGGCGTTGTTGCGACCTCCTTGCGTGGATTGATCACAGTGACGTGCTAGTGGTTCCAGAAGAATGTACTCGTCCTCCTTGAGCCATACTGGCGGTACATGCATGAAGCGAAGATGTGCACGCACGCCATGCACGCACTCATTCCTCGCACGCACACACGGGTACACGGGCGGACGCAATTTTGTACCAAGATCCACCCCATGTGATAATTTGACGCGTGTAAAGTCGTTCACTTCATTGATGGTCAATTAATACAGCGCATGCAAATTGAGTGGACGTGAGGGTGGAAGAAAGACATTATTACTCCAATGCGTGCATGCGAGTAGTTAAATCGTGGGTTTCTAGTAGTACTTCCATTGGTCTCCTTCATATTTTGTGCAAATTTTTGACATTAACATAATATTTACGCATTTGAGCAGTGTAGTACTTGAAATTTATGTTCCGCTAAACTCATTGGGAGCTGTTTCGGGGCTCGAAACCAAAACCATCAATTAATCTTTACCTTGTTCCCATCACATTCAAAAGCCTGCTCACACCTACTAGTAGTACGTACCAAACCTGAACGTGTTCCCACTATGCAGGTATTAGTACTAGTGCTAGTACTTAGGTTATAAAAAGGGGAACTACCTAACCAAAAATAACTCTACCTTTCCTCCTCATAAGTGCTTCTTCTTCGTCCGTCGTTGCCATGGCCGGTGCGCAGAGCTCTAGGTCGAGAACTACTCGTAACAAGGGGGCAACAACCAAGGATGCGGAAAAAAGAGAGGGCTCGCTGGCACGCAGAGACCTCGAAAGATCTCTCACAGGAAGGTGATGGCTCCCAGGAGCGCCCTAGCCGCGGAGGCGAACATGCCGAGCCGGCGGAGCTGGAGTCGTTATCCCTCGACAGCATGCCCGATCAGCTCAATAAGCAGAAGGAGTTCATCCAAGGCTTGATGGAGTTGCTGAAGGAGAGCCTCGATGACATGCCCGCTGAGCTCAATCAGCAGGGGAAGTTGACCGTCGGCTTGGTGATGCTGCTGAAGAAGAGCATTGCCTCGGAGAAGAAGGCGACCGGCGAAATCCTGCGACTTCGGGAGGACAATGCGAAGCTCTGCCACGAGATCGACATGTTGAAGGAGAAGAACGCCGGCTAGAAGAAGCTGCATGAGAATAGTAGTTCCTCGATGAAGATGCTGCAGGCCCTCGCCATGGAACAGAAGGAAGAGTTGGCGAAGCTCCGCATCGAGCACCCGGCTGCTGTCAAGGTACGTAATATGGCCGTGGAACAGATGATGAAGGCTCGCGTCGAGAAATGCCGCGTCATGGAACAATGATGAAGATGGCGGAGGAGACGCGCAAGGAGATGCAGGTCGTGGAGGCGATGAAGAAGCAGTTACGACTCCACGGTGAATTAGATCATTTGGGGTGATAATCTTCCTTCTTCTTTTGCTCCTGTGTTTCATCTTTTGCTTCGGGTGTTTCGCCGCACGTGTCACGTTCTTTGCGAGGCATGAATAGAACAATGTTTTTTTGAGGGAATGAATAGAACAATGCTAACAATGAGATGACTAGCAAATTAGATCATTTTTTATCGCCATATGGCACTGGGCTGCCGTGTTTCATGCTCCTCCGTCGCGTACTACTCCAGTGGAAAACTTGAGTATACCGCACGGTTCTTTGCTCCTCCTCGATCAGGTCGTCAGCGCATTTATACGAGCAGTCAAATCACAAGGCCCCGCCTTCCAGCAGTAATGAGCCGTCAAATCACAAAGGCCCTCGCCTCTCGTAAAACCGACCAAGCTAGACTGCCCCGCCCTCTAGCCTTTTAAAAAATGTATACTTTTGTACAGCAATAGTATCGATGGATTGCGCCATGGAGAAAAACTTGAAATTAAAAAAAGGTGGTACATATAGAGAGCGCTCGTCGCCAAATTATGCATATAGTACTATTAAAAAGGCTAGTCACAATAATGGTGTCCAGCACAACCCAGCCCTCAAATAAAACTAAGAGGGTGCTTGGATACGTTTTAGTCCCATGACTAAAAGTAGTGGGACTAAAACATGCTAGCCTCACCCATGCTTGGATCCAAATACTAAAAAGGCTAAATCAAGTTAATGAGCATTTATTATTGTAAGTGCATCTAGTGCCACCCCTAGTTGGTTTTGGAGTATTGACGACAAACCTAGTTGAGGGACTAATGTGTTTGTGAGAATTGCAGGATAACACAGGTAGAAGTCCCTCATTGATTCAGTTTTACTACCAGAGATGACCCCTAAAAATGTATGAAGACATTGAAGTCAAAGGTGGTATATGAAGATATTCACATTGAAGACTATGACAAGAGAAGACACGATATGAAGCCTATGGAGCTCGAAGACTTAGATCTTATGTAGTTCTTTTTTTCTGTTGTGTTGAGTCATAGGAACCACCGTACTGTTAAGTGGGGTCCAGGAGAACTAGTCAGAATGACTGAAGTGATGCCTAATACAAAAACCTATGTCTTCGAGTGAAGACTATGAGAGCGAATCTTGTCCAGAGTTGGACAAGTCAGCTTTGCTTGTAGCCCAAGTAAAGTTGTCGTGTGAGTTTGAAATCTGACCGTTGGGACACGTGTCAGTTCCTTAGTGACCCAGGGTCATTTTGGACAAATCAGGTCGGGTTGCCAAGTGGCTATAAATAGCCCACCCCCTACAACCATCAATGGTTGGCTGCTCAGATTGAGAGTATGGCTTTTGTCGTTTGAGAGCAACCCACCTCGAAGCCTTTGAGAGAGAATTCCTTGCGAGGATAAAGCCCTAACCACCCAGAGCCAGAGAGAATTGGGCATCACTTAAGTCTTCTTGTCTGTGTGATCTGAAGACTTATTACACTTGAGGACTGTGCATCCTCCAGACGGTTAGGCGTCACGTTCTGAGCATCCAAGAGACATTGTGGATTGCCAGTGAACGAAGTCTGTGAAGGTTTGGGAGTCTACCTTGAAGACTTACCAGAGTGATTGGGCAAGGACTATGTGACCTTAGCTCAAGGAGAATACGGTGAGGACTTGGTGTCCTGAGCTGCGTGTTCAGGACTGGGTGTCTGGGACTGTGTGTCCTAAGGTTTAAATACCTAGCCGCTCCAACCAGACGTACAGTTGTCACAGCAACTGGAACTGGTCCAACACATCATTGTCTTCAACGAGTCACTGGTTTCATCTTCACTTCCTTTTACTTACTGATTACTCATTGTGAAGTCATTGCATGTCTGTTCTATCTTTTGTCTTCACAATGTAAGTATATGATCTGTTTGGCTTCATAATATCTTCCTACCTGATCCTTATTACACTGCAGCCATTTGTCACTGTGCTTTCACTCTGTTGATACTTGACCATGGCTTGCCTAGTGTAGTCTACCTTCCGCTGCATAGTAATAGGCATATTTCTGCTGTTTGTCTTCATAACTTCCACGTTTTGAAGACTCTCATAAAAATCGCCTATTCACCCCCCCTCTAGTCGATATAATGCACTTTCAATTGGTATCAGAGCAAGGTGCTCCCTTGTTCTGTGTGATTCGATTTAACCACCTGGAGTTTTAGCTATGTCGACTACAGGGATAATCAAAGTCTCCGCTGCGTGCCCCGTCTTCGATGGAACTGAATATCCCTACTGGAAGAATAAGATGCGTATGCATCTTGAAGCCATTGACGTTGACCTATGGTATGTCGTCGAGAATGGCGTTCCCAAGGCTGGAGAAGGTGTCACTGCTGCTGATGTCAAGAAGTTCGTTCAACTGGACTCTACTGCCAAGAATATCATCTGTGGTCATCTGACCAAAGGACAGTATGGCCGTGTGAGTGCTTTGAAGACATCCAAGCTGGTCTGGGACTGGCTCTCCAAGGTCAATGAAGGCATCTCAACCCAGAGAGATCAAAGAATCAGTGTTCTTCGCAATCTCTTCAACTGCTTCAAGCGAAATGACAATGAGAATGTCCAGCACACATTTGACCGACTCACTGACATCACAAATGAGCTTCAAGCCCTCAGCGCCACTGAGATTACCAAACACAAAATCGTCAAGACGCTGCTGAGATCACTTGATAGTTCGTTTGACATCCTGGCCCTGATGATTCAAGAATGTCCTGATTTCAAGACACTCGAACCGTCTGACATACTTGAGAGGCTCAACACACATGAGTTCCAGCTTTCGGAGAAAAGAGAGATCTACGGTCCAAACTATGGGCGAACTCGTGCCTTGAAGGCAAAATATGTCTCCTCATCTGAAGAAGAATCTGACAGCAGTTCTGATGACCCTGAAGACATTGGAAGGGAACTTGCTATGCTTGTCAAGAAGTTCCAAAAATTCACCAAGAAGAAAGGCTTCAGAAAGTCTTCCCGATCAAGTTCAAGGAATGATGAAGCTCCTGCTCATGACTACAAGAAGAAAACATGTCACAAGTGCAAGAAACTTGGCCACTTCATCTCTGAGTGTCCACAGTGGGACAATGAGAACAAAAAGAAGAAGAAGAGCAAGGAATATGACTCTGACGACAAGAAGAAGAAGAAGAAATACCCAAAGTCTTCTTCCAAGTCTTCCTCAAAGTCTTCATCACACAAGAAGAGCTCATCTGGCAAGGCACGTGCGTTTGTTGGCAAGGAAATTGATTCAGAGGAGGAGTCTACTTCTGAAGAGGCGGAGGTGGAGTCTGAAGAGGAATCCGACTCAGGCGTCGCTAGTCTAGCTATAGCATACGTTGCCAAGTCCATCTTCAACACTGAAGACAATGACTTCATCACCGACACCGATGCAAATGACAAGGACTGCTCCGCTTCTACCTACTGCTTCATGGCACGCAGTGCCAAGGTAAACACGCGCACTACTCACTATCAAACATCTAGTGACGATGACTCTGATTCTGGTTCAAAACCTAGCTACAAAACACTTGCTAAAATTGCAACTGAACAACAGAAAGCTATGGAACACATTCAAAAACTGTTAGACAGAAGCGATGATCTGTTAGGTGCTGAAATGACTCGATCTGAATCCTTAATTGAAGACATAAAAAATCTTCACGTTAAGTATCAGGAACTTGAAAGTCGTCATGAAACTCTCTCAACAACTCATGAAAAGCTTTCCTATGATTATCTTCAAAGGAAGCAAGATCTTGAGAAATTGAGAGCGGTTCATGAAGATCTTCAAATGGAAAACGAGTCACTTCGCACCAAACAAATCAATCCCGCTCAGGAAGGATTTGAACCACCATGTCTGAAATGCATTGAGCGTGATAATGCTACTTCTGTTGCTGAATGTTCTACTGCTACTGCTGTTGCAATATCTTCAACTGTTGATGCGGTAACTAACCCCTCTGTTGAGGATACCACCGCTATTGCTGATGAGAATGCTAGGTTGAAGACATTGCTTGAAACAGGGATGTACAAAAGTCTTCAAGGGCATCAGACACTATGTGATGTCCTCAAAAAGCAGATTCTGAACCGAAACCCTAGGAAAGAGGGTGTTGGGTTCATAAGGAAAATAAATGCAGATGGCTCTTACTGGAAACCTGAGCAGTACCCCAAAACCACATGGGTTGCTGCAAAGGAACCTTCAGCAGATCCATCCAATTTATCTGGCTTCACTTGTGCTAACCCCATTATCATTGATGAATCCTTTGATGCAAACTATATACTGTTTAAGAATCAGAATGGTGAAGTGTTTGCCAGGTACATTGGTACTAACTGCAGGAATGGACCACCTATGAAGAAGATCTGGGTTCCGAAAAAGTGTCTGGAAAATCTTCCTGTGAATGTCTTCATGACACCTCACTTGAAGAAGACAAACCTCAGACCAAAGGCTTCATACGGTCCAAAGGCTTCGTACAAACAGAGGACTCACCTGAGTTGCACTAACACAAATATTTTGCAGGGAAACCATACTCAGGCATATGAATATGAGAGCGGTTCATCAAACCGCCATGTTCATAAGACCAAGAACTATTCTGCTTATTCTTATGAGTACTATTGTCCACCTGCAAGATTGTTTGCTAAGGCTTCAAAGCCAAAATTCTCATATGCTGCACTTAGACTTATTGCTTCTAAGCCACCCTTGAAGATGTGGGTTGTTAAGAAGGCTTAACTCTCTTTTGCAGGGAAAGGTCTCCAGCAGAAAACCAAAATCTTCTGACGCTATTGCTGGGGACCTTAAACATCTTGTAGGGCGCAAGATCAAATGCCCAAATGGTCTTACTATGTACTTCGTACCTGAATCGCTTGCTACACTCCCTATTAGTCCTAACCTGGATCTAAGCTTTCATAACCCACTGGTTCGTCAAATGTTTTTGCTTCACAATGCTCTTGGTGAAGCCTATCCCCCTAACTGCACTGTAGGGTACGACACCAGCGTCTTCAGAATGGATTATTGACAGTGGGTGTACAAATCACATGACTGGCAAAAGAAGTCTTCTTATGGACTCAACCTTACGTCCATCCGACAAGAGCCACATCACATTTGCTGACACTGGTAAAAGTAAGGTATTGGGTCTAGGTAGAGTTGCAATCTCAAGGGATCAACACATGGATAAAGTCATGCTTGTTGAATCCCTTGGCTTCAACTTAATGTATGTCTCAATGCTTTGCGATTTGAACATGATCGTAATGTTTGGAAAATATCGTTGCCTTGTACTAATGGAATCTGACAAGTCTCTAGTGTTTGAAGGGTATCGAAAAGATGATTTATACGTGGTAGATTTCTTAGAAGGGCCACAGCTTGCAGTATGTCTTCTAGCAAAGGCTTCAGAATGCTGGCTATGGCATCGGAGGCTTGGACATGCTGGCATGAGGAACCTCCACACCCTTGCAAAGAAGAAGCATGTCATAGGCATCGAGGGCGTCAAATTCAAGAAAGACCATCTATGCGGTGCCTGTGAAGCAGGGAAGATGACGAGGGCCAAACATCCCTCGAAGACAATCATGACTACTACTCAACCCTTCAAACTGCTTCACATGGATCTTTTCGGTCCCACTCATTACTCAACTCTAACTACTACTGCTTGCCTCTATGGCTTCGTTATTGTTGATGATTATTCTAGATATACTTGGGTGCACATAATCCTTTACAAGACTGAAGTGCAGGATGTCTTCAGACGCTTCGCCAATCGAGCTATGAACAATTTTGGCGCCAAGATAAAGCACATCAGAAGTGACAATGGCACTGAATTCAAGAACACTGGCCTTGATACATATCTTGATACCTTGGGCATCACACATGAATTCTCAGCCCCATACACGCCACAGCAGAATGGCGTCATCGAACGCAAGAACAGAACACTAATTGAGATGGCCAGAACGATGCTAGATGAATACAAGACCCCAAGAAAATTCTGGACCAAAGCCATTGATACTGCATGTCATACCATCAATCGTGTTTATCTTCACAAGCTACTAAACAAGACATCTTATGAGCTACTTACTGGCAAAAAGCCAAATGTCAGTTACTTCAGAGTATTTGGCGCAAGGTGCTGGATCAAGGACCCACATCACACCTCAAAATTTGCACCAAAAGCACATGAGGGTTTTCTGCTTGGATATGGAAATGATTCGCACTCCTACAGAGTCTTCAATCTCTTTCATTACAAAGTGGTTGAAACAGTGGATGTGCAGTTCGATGAGACCAATGGATCACAAAGAGAGCAGCTGCCAAGTGTGCTAGATGAAGTTCCATCCAGTGAATCAATCAAGCTAATGGGAACTGGAGAAATTATACCTTCTGAAGCTCATCCTGAAGAAGAACTTATCATTTCAGCACCTGATCAACATGAAGGCAATGCTCAGCCTGAAGACATTCCTTCCAACAACGACAATGAACAGCAAGAGCAAAGTCTTCGCCCTGTACATCCTCGCGTTGCCAATGAAGTGCAGATTGAAAGAATAATTGATAGCATCAATGCACCTGGTCCACTCACTCGTTCAAGGGCAACTCGGCTAGCAAATTTCTGTGGGCACTTCGCATTCGTCTCAATATCAAAACCCAAGAAAGTTGAAGAAGCCTTCATGGAACCTGAATGGATTCAAGCTATGCAAGAAGAGCTTCAACAGTTTGAGCTGAATAATGTATGGGAACTAGTTAAGCATCCTGATCCACGGAAGCACAACATAATAGGCACCAAATGGATATATGGCAACAAGCAAGATGAGCATGGTCAAGTTGTCAGAAACAAAGCTCATCTCTTTGCTCAAGGATATACTCAAGTGGAAGGCATTGACTTCGATGAAACATTTGCTCCTGTGGCTAGGCTTGAAGCCATCTGCATACTGCTGGCCTATGCAAATCATCATAACATACTTCTATATCAAATGGATGTGAAGAGTGCCTTTCTTAATGGCAAGATTGAAGAAGAAGTGTATGTTGCACAACCGCCTGGCTTTGAAAATCCAAAACATCCTGACATGGTATACAAGCTCAACAAGGCACTGTATGGCCTCAAACAAGCCCCTAGGGCATGGTATGACACACTCAAATACTTCCTGAAGAGCAAAGGCTTCATACCTGGTTCCCTAGATCCCACTCTTTTCACGAAGACATATGATGGTGAACTGTTTGTGTGCCAAATATATGTGGATGACATTATCTTCGGCTGCACCAATCAGAAGTACAGTGAAGAGTTTGGATATATGATGCAAGAGCAATATCAGATGTCCATGATGGGGGAGCTGAAGTTCTTCCTTGGTCTTCAAATACGACAACAACGCAATGGCATATTCATATCTCAAGAGAAGTATCTCAAAGATTGCATGAAGAAGTTCGGTATGCAAGACTGCAAAGGCTTCACAACACCAATGCCAGCCAAACATCATCTGGGTCCTGATGACAATGGTAAAGAGTTTGATCAAAAGGTATACCGCTCCATGATTGGTTCTTTACTTTATCTATGTGCATCTAGGCCAGATATTATGCTTAGTGTTTGCATGTGTGCTCGATTTCAAGCGGCACCAAAGGAATCGCATCACTTAGCTGTGAAGCGAATTCTTCGATATTTGGCTCACACCCCAACTCTAGGATTATGGTATCCAAAGGGCTCAGAGTTTGATTTGGTTGGATTTCCGGATGCTGATTATGCTGGTGACAAAGTTGATCGCAAGTCTACATCAGGCACATGTCACTTTCTGGGACGATCACTTGTATGTTGGTCTTCAAAGAAGCAGAACTGTGTATCTCTCTCCACTGCTGAATCTGAATACATTGCTGCTGGATCTTGCTGCGCTCAGCTTCTGTGGATGAAGCAAACACTCAAGGACTATGGCATTCATCTGAAGCAAGTGCCACTTTACTGCGGCAACGAAAGCGCCATCAAGATTGCCAACAACCCAGTTCAGCACTCGAAGACAAAGCACATTGAAATTCAACTTTACTTTCTCAGAGATCATGTTGTGAAGGAAGACATTGATATCATACACGTCAACACTGAAGAGCAATTGGCAGATATCTTCACCAAGCCCTTGGATGAGAAGAGGTTTTGCAAGTTACGGTGTGAGCTAAATATCCTAGAATCCTCAAATGTCCTGTGATCAGGCACACATCCTAACCCTTATGCATATTGATGACTTAGATGTGCATCACATGAAGTAAAGTATATCTTCAATCAATGAAGACATACATTCTAAGTGTGAATACATTAATGTGGAATTTGACTTCAGAGCGCCATGATAATTGTGCGCCGTGTCTGGGTCTAATACTTCCTATACGGTGGGTAACGCCACCACCAAACGTTCTATTTTGAAGTGTTTCACTCATGGCGTTACCTTGCAATGTCTTCACTTTTGGTTTGGCTTCAATCTCAACATGTCTTCATGATTATCTTCACTATGTTGAGTATATAGATATATATATATACTAGTGTTCTGTCCTCTACAGCATTCACTTATAGCTATGTCTTCTTGTTGAATCTTTTGAGCTAAGTGAATGTGATCGGACCCTAACCTCTCTATGCTCTCTATCTCAAAATTCTATCTCTCCAAGTCATATGCATTCTATTGAAACTGTCAAATGTCTTCTCTGCGTCCCTGTCAGCAGAAGACACAGAGACAACATTTAAGTTCGTTTTCAATACTCATTTATCCACATGAAATCCGGAGAAGTAGGAACGACCACCCGACAATCCAGGCGTGCGTGGGACGTGGAACTGCCCCCAAAATACCGCATGATGGCCAAGTATTACTCAAATGCGAATCGCCAGGGGCACCTGTGTAATAGCACAGTGCCACCCCTGTGCCTATAAATACACACTTACAGTGGTAACTATCTCTTCTTCCACCCTCGCACGAACCCTAGCGCCACCGCTAGCTCTCGACGACGCCGGCGACGAAGCGCTTCGCTGCCGCAACCTCTCCGACACCGTCTTCACGCCGACCGCGGACATTGTCCTCTCCGCCGTCGCCGTAGGTCTCCTCCGTCGCCAAGTTAGGGCACGGACGAGTGAACTGCTCGGCCTCATCTCCCACTCCGTCTAGCAGTTCTTAGTGTGGTAAATAAAACTCCCTTTTTACAGCACCATTGATCCTATTGATCTGTCACTTTCTACCACAAGTAGTTTCTGTTCACACAAACTAGATCCCTCTCAAACTACATCTCATAACATGCCTAGTATATTCACTTGTGCTTCACAAAGTAGTTAGATTCCTCACTTGTACTGATCTGTGGATTCGTACAAATCTGGAACCAATTTCTTATCTATGAGTGAATGTCTTCGCACGATGAGGTCAATGTCTTCTAAACTGATTTATCTTCAAAATCTTCTGAGAATGCATATGACCTCTTCCCCTTCCCTCGCACCTTAATGCTGTCACAGGTACATGTCCTTGGGAGAATCCTTTGGTTCTCATAGTCTGCATTCATTTGCAGAGTTCTTACAGCATCACATAAATTCTCCTGAAGCCAGTTCCTGTTGGTCCAGCAAAAGAAAGCCTTTGAAGCCTTTGAACGTCTTGAAGCCTTCCAAGTTAAGGTTTATGGCTTCAGAAACAGCAACAAGGAAGGGGGCAGCAGCGACGTGGAGGAACATCCAAAGATCTGCCTGATGAACTGGCAGAAATGTATAAAACAGATCCTGAAGAGAATTATGGTCAGCGCAAGACCCGAATCCAATGGATTCGACGCTATTGGGCAGAACAATGGTTCAAATATCGCTTCACAACCCAAGAGTATGCTGAGAAAAGTGCAATCAAAAGACCGTGGGGAGACATCTTATACAAGAATCTTGTACCCAGGTCGAGAGATGAAGCTATTGCCCAAAGCTTCTATCCATGCATGGTTCATGGGCCACAGCCTGATGATGCACATCCGTCGTCACTACTCTGGTGTCGTGACGACAATCTATTCAAGCGCAACTTCCAGTTTGCCCAAAACTCAGCGAAGCAGAACAAGAAGAAATTTGGGTTAGACTTCAACCCAGGTCCTTCAGCACCAAGGGTAGATGGCACACGAGAAGCAGAGCCCAATGTCATCGGTCCGTATGCCAACCTTGAAGGCCTCATCACCTACATCTTGGTTCAAGGGACTGCAGTGAATGAGCCTGCAGCTGACACTGAGTCTGATGAAGCGCCTGCAGTGCCTGCAGTGCAGGAGCCAAAACAGTTGAAGAACCCAAAAGCTTCAAAGCCGGCCCCTTCACCAAAAATCTCAAAGGCGAAGCCATTGGCAACTGCACCTCCTGAAGACAATGTGCAGTCTGAAGACCTATCACGCATCTCAAGGCACCAGAAAGCCAAGATGCCTCTGTCTCACACTGACAAAGAGCTC
This sequence comes from Triticum dicoccoides, assembly GCF_002162155.2. NCBI lineage: Eukaryota > Viridiplantae > Streptophyta > Magnoliopsida > Poales > Poaceae > Triticum > Triticum dicoccoides. The sequence continues at coordinate 705,797,955 of NC_041382.1, read as the reverse complement.
ACAGCTGCTGCCATCCTGCGCAGCGAAGCCATTGATCTGTCAAGTGATGAAGATCTTGCAGATGACGCTCTTGAGCAGCTCATCAAGAGCAAAGAAGAAGCATAAATCTTCAATAATCTGCCTCTCTTTGATGTCGCCATCATCCACAGCTTCATTGACGAGTGGTTTGTCACGCCAAACATCAGCTTTGAAGATCTGCAGCTACCTATTGGCCTCAGTGTCGCCTTCCAAGGCGCCATTGCTTCAGAACTTGCAATTGCCCGGCGCATTGTTGAACTGAAGCAGAAGATTGACTATGAAAAGGCTCAGTTCAAGAAGCACATGGCCAAGCTCAGCGTGTAGGAAGTGAAGAACTTCAAGACAATGATGCATGAGCTAAAGGAAAATTTTCTGAAGAAGCGTGCAGAAGCTCAGGGTTCACATGAGCGGATGAAGACTCTGGCTGACAGATGTGTGCAAGCCTACAATGAGGCTGAGAAGCGCAAGGCACTTGGGCATCCTGGCATCGACCCCAAGACGGCCGCAAAGAAAAAGAAGAAGACTATTCCAGCCGAACCAGAGGCACCAAGGCAGGAAGCAGTTCCGCTTGTCTTCCCAACTGCAACGACTGGCTCGAAGCCAAAGAGTCGGTCAACAGCTTCAGAGCTCAAGAAGACAAGAACTGCAGAGGCTGAAGCCAGGAAGAGGAAACACTCTGAAGCCTCTCCTTCTGCCCCCACTCAAAAAAAGCGAAAGATCAAGAAAGCTCAGGCTGCTCCCACAGAGCCCTTGATAGTTGAACCAATTTCTATGGTTCACCCTGATGCAGAACGTCAACTGACGGTTCATGAGCCTGCTTCCACAGAGGCTCCTGAAGCTGAAGACATTCCAGCAGCCGACCCCATCGCTGCTAAAGACATTGGTCATCATAACAATGTAGAAGATGATGCAGCCCTTCCTCAGTTAGAACACAGTGAACTCATCAGCGTTGGTCGTCCACTGACGCCAACTGCACAGGATGCTTCGTGGGCGGATCGCCCTCAAGAGGAAGAAGACTATGAGGCCCAGCCAACTCCAACTCCACAGGCGTCGTCTGTGTTCCGCAGGCTTCGAAAAGGTCCAAGGCTTCAAGTCTCTGTTGAAGACATTCTGGCTGCATCAGCCGCAGATGAAGTACCACAAGACCCCACTCCCCTGCTCCACCAAGAAGCAGTTCTCCAGGAGAACGTGCTTGTGTCCGACCCTCCAGCTCGTCAAGTGGAGGAAGCAAATCGTGAGACTGCCACACCTAACATTGAAGCTAATGTGGAGCCCTCCCCACCAAAAGCTTCAGAAGACAGCGAAGCTACTGATCCTGACACTTCTGTTCCTGAGTCTGCTGCCGGTCCACAATTCAACTACCATGTTCAGCACAAGCCTCAGGTTCAGAAGCCAATCCCAAGACTGCCAAGGTTCCCAGGTTCTGCATCAGCACCTGGTTCCTTCAACATCAATAGCTTCAGGGCAGATAATACTTTCTTCAATAGCTCCAAGAACCCCTATTCAAGGGAAAGGATTTCATCAGATAGGTTCTGGAGCTATCCTCAGCGCAGCTACTACTCTTGCATACTGTACAACCAAGGTCGCATTTTCCCGCACAAGCACCTTGATGTTGAAGCTATTGCTGGTCTGCCCTGTCTAGAGGAAGCATTGGATTGCTTCAAACAAGTGGGTCTGCTGCAGTTTGTCACTGATGAAGAGCATTGGAATGAAGAGCTCCTGCTACAATTCTATGCCACACTGCACATCAAAGGATACAACAAAGATCCGAAGACTTGGGTCCTAGAGTGGATGACCGGCAACGTTCATCACGAAGCCAATGCATTTGATATCATTGAGCTCACTGGCCTGCCCACTCCAGGCGAATTCTTCGAGCAAGGCTGTCGGCTACACGCTGAAGCTATTGAGAGCATATTCCAGAGGCCTGAACCGAATATGAGTCAGATGCTCTCCATGATGAAGCCATTGCCCCACGATGCTCCTTATCCCACAGAGTTCGTCGTTGAAGACCTTGAGTACCTGCCTAGGACCATCTATCACATCATCCGGCGGACTCTCTGGCCCATTAAAGGACACTCTCCAAATGCCAAGATCGAGGGTGCAATGAAGACTCTGATATTCTGTATCCTTCATGGCAAATGCTTCAACGCACAGGATTTCTTCATACGCCAACTAGCTGCATCAGAATGCAGAACACCAAAGCTTCACTCAAAATGTTGAAGGTGTTGAAGCCATCTCCAGGGTATATCCTTTGGCTGGCACTACACGTGCACCACATCCTGCTTCAACTGAAGCCACTAACAGTGCCACTGCTTCAAGACTCAAGAAGCGCACTCGTGTTCTCAACGACCGAGAGCTTCTTGTGGCCCTTCATCAAAAGCAGGATAGGCATCATGACTGGTTGAAGAGACAGATGAAAAGCCTCTTGGTGGATGTAAATCGCATCCGAAATCTTGCCACCAAGAATGCATTCGTTGCACATGCAACCTGTCGCCGCACATGGAAAGGGCTAACGATGATGCTTTCTGAAGCTGATCTTCAAGAGGATGGCTTCACTGAAAGATTCAAGTTTGACTCCGCACCTCCTCGAAGAGCTGTGCTGCTGGGAACTCCATCCCTTGAAGATTCTGAGTTCTCTTCCTCTGCTGCCACAGTCACTGCCAGAATCATTGAGGAAGAAGACGATGCTACTTCACCACCATATGCTTCAGCACCTCCACGCTCTTCTGCACCGCCAACCAACACCAACAACCCTGCTACTTCACCTACTCCTCATGGGAACGAGTAGAGACTCTATGTCTTCAAACCTTTTTGGTCATTACTGACAAAAGGGGGAGAAGCATATGAGATATTGATAGTCTTCAAGCGGGTTCATATGGGCGGGTGCCTTATATTTTGATTCGTGCTTACAACTCTCATTTTTTTTGCTACATTTGGCTCTTATGAGTTGTAACACTTAAACTAGATGGTCGTCTGCTACTTGTTTGCCACCTTGTTTTGCGAAGATAAATTCCGCATGTGCGACGATAAATTCCGCACTTAGCTCATTCTGCAGACGTCCATTTTCCATTATGCATGTCGTTATCTTCATATACAATCACATGCATAGTGGATTGTCATCATAAGCTGAAGTGGATCTCCACAAGTACAACCTGCCATGTGCATTTGCATTCCAAAAGCAAATTAACTTATATGCACATCTTCAGGGGGAGCCCTTGCAACTTATGAAGACAATTCCTTATCCTTTACAATTTCATAGATTATATTCCCCGTTGAAAACTTCAACTAGTTTGTCATCATTCACCAAAAAGGGGCAGATTGTAAGTGCATCTAGTGCCACCCCTAGTTGGTTTTGGAGTATTGACGACAAACCTAGTTGAGGGACTAATGTGTTTGTGAGAATTGCAGGATAACACAGGTAGAAGTCCCTCATTGATTCGGTTTTACTACCAGAGATGACCCCTAAAAATGTATGAAGACATTGAAGTCAAAGGTGGTATATGAAGATATTCACATTGAAGACTATGACAAGAGAAGACACGATATGAAGCCTATGGAGCTCGAAGACTTAGATCTTACGTAGTTCTTTTTTTCTGTTGTGTTGAGTCATAGGAACCACCGTACTGTTAAGTGGGGTCCAGGAGAACCAGTCAGAATGACTGAAGTGATGCCTAATACAAAAACCTATGTCTTCGAGTGAAGACTATGAGAGCGAATCTTGTCCAGAGTCGGACAAGTCAACTTTGCTTGTATCCCAAGTAAAGTTGTCGTGTGAGTTTGAAATCTGACCGTTGGGACACGTGTCAGTTCCTTAGTGACCCAGTGTCATTTTGGACAAATCAGGTCGGGTTGCCAAGTGGCTATAAATAGCCCACCCCCTACAACCATCAATGGTTGGCTGCTCAGATTGAGAGTATGGCTTTTGTCGTTTGAGAGCAACCCACCTCGAAGCCTTTGAGAGAGAATTCCTTGCAAGGATAAAGCCCTAACCACCCAGAGCCAGAGAGAATTGGGCATCACTTAAGTCTTCTTGTCTGTGTGATCTGAAGACTTATTACACTTGAGGACTGTGCATCCTCCAGACGGTTAGGCGTCACGTTCTGAGCATCCAAGAGACATTGTGGATTGCCAGTGAACGAAGTCTGTGAAGGTTTGGGAGTCTACCTTGAAGACTTACCAGAATGATTGGGTGAGGACTATGTGACCTTAGCTCAAGGAGAATACGGTGAGGACTTGGTGTCCTGAGCTGCGTGTTCAGGACTGGGTGTCCGGGACTGTGTGTCCTAAGGTTTAAATACCTAGCCGCTCCAACCAGACGTACAGTTGTCACAGCAACTGGAACTGGTCCAACACATCATTGTCTTCAACGAGTCACTGGTTTCATCTTCACTTCCTTTTACTTACTGATTACTCATTGTGAAGTCATTTCATGTCTGTTCTATATTTTGTCTTCACAACGTAAGTATATGATCTGTTTGGCTTCATAATATCTTCCTACCTGATCCTTATTACACTGCAGCCATTTGTCACTGTGCTTTCACTCTGTTGATACTTGACCATGGCTTGCCTAGTGTAGTCTACCTTCCACTGCATAGTAATAGGCATATTTCTGCTGTTTGTCTTCATAACTTCCACGTTTTGAAGACTCTCATAAAAATCGCCTATTCACCCCCCTCTAGTCGATATAACGCACTTTCAATTATCCTCCAAACACTCCAATCCAGAACTCGTCTGTGTTAAAGGAGAGGAGTTAAATGAGTAGAGAGACGACTAATCCACATTTTAGTAGGGGTACCCCTGACTAAAAAAATTTAGTCCCAAGACTAGTTTTAGCCCCTCTTTAGTCAGGGGTGCTTGGAACTTTAGCCTCTTAAAGAGACTATTTTTAGTCAGACTAAAATAAGTCCCTTGGATCCAAGCACCCTCTAACCATCCTGGAATTCTTTGACAAAACTAAGCACCCTGAAATTCTTTGACAACTAAACTGCTGGCTATATGATGTTGGCCATATATATTGTACGTATATAATGTGAAGAAATGAGTGGTAGTACTATACCAACTAAAAGATGAAATGTAAGAAATACTAGTATGTACGTACTGAAGAGTTAAAGTAACGAGAAGAAACATAACATGGTTCTGCTGGGGGCTCAGCACAACACACCCCTCAAATTAAATTAAGCACACATGAAATTAAAGTTTGCAACTATTCTGGTAGACACTTCATTAGAACCACCATGAGGAACGGCACTGCCACCTTACTCGGAGTCCTCATCCACGTCCTCGACTTCGTCCTTGTCCCTCTTCCTCTTGGCCGATACTTCTTTGCTTGACTGCACACTTGGCTGTTGCTCTTCATCCAACCCTTGTAGATATTGAAGCAAAGGTAGCAATCCATTGCAGCGTAGTGGATGTGGTCTATATCTAGTACATTCCGCTGCCATGCATGACAATGAAACGTGTAATGAGCTTTCTCCAGTTTACCGTACGAAGGATGAACCATGGCTCCTGCCAGGGTTAGCATTGAAGGCTGACGAGAGGACACCATCTGATTCTTCTGGAGGTCGAAGGTGTTGCCTACAACGAGGCCTATCCGATGCAGGACTTCTTTGTCGTTACCAAAATCTACAGTAATGAATTTGACTAGGTTTCTCTCGAGGAAGTTCTTAAAATCCTGGCACTCAACGTCGGCATGGCATATGTGGTAGACCAAGCAAATGTTATGTACGCAAACCTGGATCACAGCGGGCTTCTTCCTCTCTTCATCCTTTAGATCCTTCTCTCGTCCCAGGACTGTGGTGTACTCAACATCTAGCCTAGCGACCCACTCATCATCTGAGTTTTCGAACATGCGTCTGAAGCGAGAAAGGCATCCTTTCACCATCGCGGAAGAACAGGTGTAGATGACGTCGAACTCATTGCCGGTGATGGTTCTAACCTTGTACTCACCGCCGATCCTGGAGATTTGGGATGCCATGTATTTGGGAGGAGGGTTAGGATTAGTGGAACTGCCGTAATGTGAATGGACGGGACGACTAGGAGCGAACTGTCGTAGTATTGAAGGATGTGTGGGGACGAGTAGGAGCGAACTGCCAGCGTGCGAACAGCAGGGTAGTGGCTTTCCATTCTCCCATGATACGGGCTTCCGAGAGCCCTTGGATCTGAGATCGAACGGTTGGATGGCGTGATTCTAGACCTATGGGTGAATATCCTATCCTGGAGGGTTATTCTGCAAATTTTCAGCAACTTAGCATGCGATCGTTTGATCTCAGATCGAAGGGCTGCCAGGAGCCCGTATCATGGTCGCGCCTACCACGACCGTCGTGTCGCTCGCGCGGTCGCGCCCTTGGAGATTTAACACGGTGCGTTAGGCTATCTGATGTTGGCATGTCATACATAGTCATCACTTAGTCACTCATAGTACAACAAGGTTGGCTATAAGTGTATTTTTTTACTCTTCTCTATCTCTTTCTTCGTACTCAAGGAAGAAATGGTGCTAAGCGCGTGTATTTATTGCATTTGCCAAGGAGTGACCTCTTCCAATGAAATGGTGTTGCTAAGTTTGCTTCATTTAATTAGCTATAGACTCAAAATTGTCTTTTCACCTAGGTACACGCGCTTAGCACTGTTTCTTTCTTGGGTCACCAAACTAGTCTATCTCTTCTTGATTAACTTGCCACATCAGACTTTATGCCTATGTGGCAAGCTTAAGCACCTGTAGGAGCAAGTAAAAGTAAGTACAATAGTGCGCTTTACATGGCATTTTTGCATATGTGGAGGAAAGAGAGGCAAGGAAAAAGTGGAGAAGTGGGCTCTCATGTATGAGCCAGCCTCTACTACATGCTGGAGCATTGGGAGAGGCACCTGTATGGAGGTGGTCAGGAATCTGGGAGACTCACGCCATTCATAGCGCCACAGTTAAAATGATAATGGCAAGTCAAATCACAGGGCCCCACCTGTCCAGCAGTAACTCGCTGTCAAATCACATAGCCCTACGTTTGCAGCAGCCTACTCCCTCGTCTTCTCGCGTCTTTGTCCAACCGACTAGGCGGAACTACCCCGCCACCTACCGTGCAGGAAAAGCCCCGCCCTCGACTTTTAAATAGTATACAATATACTAATTTTGTATCCATGGATTGCGCCCGCGCCATGGAGCAAAGCGTCTAGAAAACGTAGGAGAGACTGTGGTCTTGCAATAGAGAAGAGGGAGAGGCGAGACAGTGGTTTTGGAATGGAGATGATGGAGAGGAGAGGAGGTGGTTTTGCAATGGAGAAGAGGGAGAGGAGCGTGCGACAGCGATTTAGGATTGGACGAGAGGGCCGGCGCGCTCTGACTGGATCAAAATCAAAATCAATTTACCCTTCAATTAAGAAAGCGACCCCACATTAACTAGTCTCCCTTTTATTCTAGGTCATAATTGACCATGGTTTTCGCACATAAAATATATGTTATACGTTGTATACAAGGCCACTATCAAAATTACAATTTGCAACTATACAAGGCCACTAACATTAATCGAGGGAAAATTGATGGCGTTTGCCTCGTACTAGCACCCGAGGACATTAATATCCCTTGTGTGCATGCGGGAGTGAGAAGGTTAGCTTGCATTCCCAACATTAATCAACCAATGAGGAGTAAGAGGGTTAGCTTGTTGTGCTTGAGAGAGAAAAACCACATTAATTAACACGACAATCAAGGTGACAAGCTAGCTTGCAACATTGACTTAAACATAGCATTGATTTTTACCTTGGTACCTGTAATATGAGTTTGTGGCCTTGTATACAAAAATGGAGGGAGTATAATTTGGAAGTACATTCAGATACGAACGAACCGATACAATTTTTGGTGACATGCATTCACATTTTGCTTGTCAAATACATTACGTGGTCAAACTTTGACCCAAAATACGTGAAACAACAAAAAAATACTTCCAAGACCAGCGCCGCTCTTCCGCTCTTCTCCTCTTAAACCACCGCCGCCCCTCTCCTGTTCCAATCTAAATGCAGCGCCGCTCCTCTCCTCTTCCATTTCAAAACCACCGCCCCTCCTCTCCTGTTCCAGTCCAAAACCAGCATCACTCCTCTCCTGTTCTAATCCAAAACCAGCGTTGCTCCTCTCCTATTCCATTCAAAAACCACCGCCGGCGAGTGAAGGTGTTGTGGAGAAGTAGATCGATGGAGGAGTACAACCGATACGTGAGGATCACAGACGGCGACCCTGTGAAGCTAGCTAGGATGTTGGAGATACAGTCTTGGTTTGACAACAAGGACCAACTAGCAGCGACGGCGACATCCATGGCCAAATATCCACAACAGAGCGAAAAGGCGGCGATACTCCTGGAGGGAGTCGCGCCGGAGTACATAGAGCTGCTCCTCTGGGCCATGGAGCAAACAGATTCACCGAATCCGACCGTGAGGGAGCGGTGGTGGGAGTATCGATCCCAGATGGAGCATCCACTAGAGATTGAAGGATCGAGCATCTACAGGGTGCCGTTTGTGAGGGTGTCCTGCCAGAGTGAGCCGGTGGAGTCTTCGTCGACCGAACCCAACTGCAAGAGGAGAAAAGGAATGTAGCGACCAGACCTCAAACAGTCTGATCTCTGTGCTCAGGTGTCATCCCTTGATCAGTAATGCTGACACCACACAATACTTGAAGGATTTATAACAGAGTTGCAATCACACACTTATTACATCGAGTGTCTCAATAGAGAACTTATTACAATAAATATGGCTTAAGGCCATCTAATAACGATAACAGCGGAAGGCTTGGAAGACAAGTGAGTCCATCAACTCCAACGGCATCACTGAGTATAGAACCACGACCTAAAAACTCCTTAATCATTGTCTGAAAAGTCTGCAACATTAACGTTGCAGCCCGAAACGGGTCAGCACATGGAATATGCTGGCAAGGTAACACAAAGAGAGTAATGGAATGAAACAGCTATACTATATGCATATTTGGCTGGTGGAAAGCTCTATGGTTACAGTTTTGCGTAAAGCTAATTTTTCCCTACTACAAAGGAATAAATTTTATTTAACTATCATGGTAGTTGTTAAACATTGAGAATGGTTGACAGCATTCTCAATCCCAATTAAGCATCATCATTAATCAAAACCCAACAAAATTTAAATTAGAATAACATGTTGAGATTCACATGATAATCCAGGTACTAGATACTCAAGATGTCCATAACCGGGGACACGTCTAACCATGATTAGTTTATACACTCTGCAGAGGTTTGCGCACTTTTCCCCACAAGACTCGATCGCCTCCGTTTGGTTTCTCGCACTACACGGTGTTTGAGAAACGGATGACCGAGACATAGTCTTTCAGAAGCGCTAGCACCTTACGATGGATAGACCGTTACACCTACTTTCCCCTACATCTGCTAGTCTACCCTGTAAGAGTTCGCACGACTTAATCAACTATGCTAGAGCCCATAATAGCTTGTGGCTGCACACGGAAGTTTCTAGTATGAAAAATCTCATGATCCCTTTGGGCCTGGGTGGCGGTCCATAAAGAAAAACAGACAATCCTGGAATACCCAGGTACCTCAATCCACTCAGATGTGTATTTAAGTTGCCATCTTAGATAAACCATTAATTAATAAACTCACATCTGTCATGGATATCACTCACCCAATCCACGTCTACTAGCATAGCATGGCATATTAGGCAAACGTAGAAGTAACTCCCAAAGGTTTGATAATACAACAGGTAATAGGTACTACCTCAACTACTTCCCATCCCACAATTTAATTAGATCCTAATCATGCAATGTTTGAGGATTGATCTAATGCAATAAAACTGGGTAGTAGGAGGTATGATCAAAGTGTTACTTGCCTTGCTGATGATCCGCGAAACCTAGAGATTCGAAGTAACAGGCGGTGCACTCCGGGTATTCTATCGCAGACAAACAAACAAGCATACAATAAGTATTCATCTAATGCATAGGTAAAACTCAAATAAGAGATCTAACCAGAAGGTTCAACTTAAGAACTCCGGTTGGCAAAAAGAATCAAATCAAACGAAGCAACGAAAGTCAAACGGCAAAAGAAACAGGCTTCATTTACTATTCTGGATCTAGGGAAATTTTTACAGTGGCGAAAACTTGTTTAAGTTGGTTCAACGGATAGAGGGTTTCGAGAGAAAACTCCAGGCGCTTGAATCGCCTGATTCCGATAAACGAGCGAAAAGTTATACTAAAACGAAAATCGGATCAGGAATCGCGATCAGAAAAATCGCGGATTTAATCCGAGAAAAGAAAATCGACGAACGTTCGCTAGAACGAATGCACGAACGAACGCTCGCTAATTAAATAAATCGGAAAAACCGATTTATTAAAAAAACCGAAACTAAAAAACGAACAAAACTGTCAGAAAAACCGAACGGTTTTTCGGGAAAAAGACCAGCGTCTAAAAAAACTACTCGGCAACTCCGGCGAGGCTCCGGCGGCGGCGGCGGCGGCGGTGGTCGGCGGCACGGGGCGGGGTGGGGCGGCGGCGGCGGCGGCACAGCGTGGCGGCGGGGCGAGGTGGCGGCGGCGGCGCTAGGGTTTGGGGGGTATCCCGGGCTGGGCTCCTCGGCTTATAAAGCCTGGACGGGCCTAGTGTCCGGGTCGGACACGGCCTGTAGGTCAGTTGCGTTTTTTTAATTAATTCCACGCAGAAAAAGAAATAAAATAAATACTAAACGGATTCCAAAAATCCCGAAATAAATTTTCCCCGGCTTCTAAAATTAAGTCGCACAAGGTGAACATTTATTTGGGGCCTAAATGCAATTTTGAAAAATGCACATTTTCCTAAATTCAAATAAAATATCGAAAAACTCCGAAATAAAATCTTATTTGATTTTATTATTAAATCCTCAATGTTTCGTTATTTTGGGAAAGTCATTTTATTCCCTATCTCATATTTTTGTAATAGAAATAATTGATGATAAAATAATTAAAATCAAATGATCCTATTCTCAAAATTTGAGAAAACTCAAATATGAAAATAACGAAATCCCCAACTCTCTCCGTGGGTCCTTGAGTTGCGTAGAATTTCTAGGATCAAAACCAAAAGCAAATAAATTATGATATGCAATGATGATATAATGTATAACATTCCAAATTGAAAATTTGGGATGTTACAAACCTACCCCCCTTAAGATGAATCTTGCCCTCGAGATTCGGGTTGGCTAGAAAATAGGTGAGGGTGGTCCTTGAGCAAATCTTCCTCTCACTCCCAAGTGGCTTCATCCTCCGTGTGGTGGCTCCACTGAACCTTACAAAACTTGATAACCTTGCTGCGGGTGACTCGGCTGGCAAACTCGAGAATCTTAACTGGTTTCTCCTCATAGGTCAAATTGTTATCCAACTGAATTGCTTCCAATGGCACTGTGTCTCTCAAGGGTATGTCAGCCATCTCCGCGTGGCACTTCTTCAGCTGAGAAACATGGAACACATCATGAACTCCTGACAATCCTTCGGGCAATTCCAACTTGTAGGCCACTTCTCCCATACATTCCAATAGTCGGTATGGTCCTTCAAATCATGGCGCTAACTTTCCCTTAACACCAAAGTGCTTTATTCCCCAAAGTGGGGATACTCGAAGATAAGCTCTGTCTCCAACTTCGTAAAATGTCTCCTTGCGTTTAGAATCTGCATAGCTCTTCTGCCTGGATTGAGCTACCTTGAGTCTATCGCGAATCAATTTCACCTTCTGTTCAGACTCCTTAATCAAATCAGGTCCAAACAACTAGCGGTCTCCAACTTCATCCCACGACAACGGTTTCCTGCACCTCCTTCCATACAAGGCTTCGAAAGGGGCCATCTTTAAACTGGATTGATAGATGTTGTTGTAAGAGAATTCTGCATATGGCAAATTGTCGTCCCAACTAGATCCATAATCTAGCGCACGAGCTCTCAGCATGTCCTCCAAAATCTGATTGACTCTCTCGGTCTGTCCATCTGTCTGTGGATGAAAAACTGTGCTGAACTCTACCCTGGTACCCAAAGTTTCGTGCAACTGATTCCAGAACTTTGAGGTAAACTGGGTTCCACTATCTGATACTATACTCCTCGGAACTCCATGTAAGCATACAATCCTGGTCATGTATATCTTTGCCAACTTAGCACTGGTGTAAGTGGTCTTTACTGGGATGAAATGAGCTACCTTTGTCAACCGATCGACAACAACCCAAATCGAGTCATAGCCTGAACGAGTCCTGGGTAATCCCGTGATAAAATCCATGCCTAACTTATCCCACTTCCATTCGGGTATCGGCAATGGCTGTAGAAATCCTGCTGGCTTCTGATGCTCTGTCTTTACTCTCTGACATACGTCACAAACCGCTACATACTCTGCAATATCTTTCTTCATTCCGGTCCACTAGAAGGTATCCTTCAAATCCAAATACATCTTGGTATTTCCTGGGTGAATCGAATATGGTGAATCATGTGCCTCTTGCAGAATCAACTTCCTGATCTCCGGGTCATTGGGCACATAAACACGGTCTTCAAACCATAGGGTGTCGTGCTCATCCTCACGAAATCCTTTAGCCTTCCCTTTGCTCATTTTCTCCTTTATAAAGGCAATCTCCTTGTCAGTCTTCTGAGCTTCTCTGATGCTATCCATCAAAATTGACTGAATCTCTAACGCTGCTACATAGCCTCTCGGAACAATTTCCAAACATAACTCACGAAGATCCTCAGCTAACACGTTTGGTATTTCTCCCGTCATTAGTGTATTGACATGGCTCTTACGGCTCAATGCGTCAGCTACTACATTAGCCTTTCCGGGGTGGTAATGCAATCTCATATCATAATCCTTGATGAGCTCCAACCATCTCCTTTGTCTGAGGTTTAACTCCTTCTGCGTGAAAATGTATTTCAAACTCTTGTGATCCATGTACACTTCACAATGATTTCCAATGAGGAAATCTCTCCATGTTTTCAATGCATGCACTACGGCTGCTAACTCCAAATCATGCGTGGCATAATTCAATTCGTGGGGTTTCAGTTGCCGTGAGGCATATGAAACAACTCTCCCTTCCTGCATAAGTACTGCTCCAAGTCCTCGTCGTGAAGCGTCGCAATACACCTCATAATCCTTGGTCTGGTCTGGCAAAATCAACACTGGTGAAGTAACCAAGCGTTTCTTCAACTCCTGGAAACTAGCCTCACACTCCTCAGTCCATATGAACTTGGTATCCTTCTTTAACAACTACGTCATAGGTTTTGCAATCTTGGAGAAATTCTCAATAAATCTCCGGTAGTATCCTGCGAGTCCAAGGAAACTCCGGATCTCTCCAACTGTGGTTGGTGCTTCCCACTTGGTCACGGTATCAACTTTAGTGGAATCAACCGCTATTCCTTCTCCAGATATAACGTGTCCGAGGAATCCTACTTCCTTCAACCAAAACTCACATTTGCTGAACTTGGCATATAGTTGATGTTCTCTGAGCATCTCAAGTACCAATCGCAAGTGTTCCTTATGCTCCTATTCATTCTTCGAGTAAACCAGAATATCATCAATGAACACCATGACGAACTTATCCAAGAACTCCATAAACACTTTGTTCATCATGTTCATAAAATAGGCAGGTGCGTTAGTCAGACCAAATGACATAACGGTGTACTCATACAGCCCATACCTGGTGGTAAAAGCTGTCTTGGGTATATCCTGTTCTCGAATCTTCAACTGGTGGTATCTTGATCGCAGATCGATCTTGGAAAACACTTTAGCTCCTTGCAATCTATCAAACAGATCATTGATCATTGGTAGTGGGTACTTGTTCTTGATCGTTACTTGATTCAACCCACGATAATCAACAACCATCCTTAACGATCCATCCTTTTTCTCCACTAGAAGTACTGGTGATCCCCAAGGCGACGAACTTGGGCGAATGTAGCCTTTATCCAGTAACTCCTTAATCTGCTTTTTAATCTCCACCAAATCCTTTGCGGGCATCCTGTATGGTCTCTTTGATATTGGCCCTGTGCCTGGCAATAGCTCAATCAAAAACTCAATATCTCTATCCGGTGGCATGCCTGGCAACTCTTCTGGAAATACATCAGGGAAATCCCTTACCACTGGTACTTCCTCCTGCACAACTCCTGTTAAACAATTTACTTGAGTCCCTTTTGCCACATGTCGGGATACATACTTGATCCTTCTCCCTTCTGGGGTGGTAAGCAAGATCGACTTACTAGCGCAATCGATGTTTCCTCCATACATCGACAGCCAATCCATACCCAGAATTACATCCAATCCTTGTGATTCCAAAATGATTAAATCCGAGGGAAACACATGCCTACCTATACTCAATGGCACTTGAAAACATCCTTGACTGGCCATATGAGGAGAATAGTTCTGTCAGTGAACATATGCTCACAATGTCTGGGTACCACAACCACTTGACTCAACTGGGAGTTAATATTCCTGATGATAGTGTCATTGACAGAGTTCTTCAATCACTGCCACCACGCTACAAAAGCTTCATGATGAACTATAGTATGCAAGGGGTGGATAAGACGATTCCTGAGCTCTTCGCAATGCTAAAGGCTGCGGAGGTAGAAATCAAGAAAGAGCATCAAGTGTTGATGGTCAACAAGACCACCAGTTTCAAGAAAAAGGGTAAAGGGAAGAAGGGGAACTTCAAAAAGAACAGCAAGCCAGTTGCTGCTCAAGTGAAGAAACCCAAGTATGGACCTAAGCCTGAGACTGAGTGCTTCTACTACAAAGGAACTGGTCACTGGAAGCGGAACGGCCCCAAGTATTTGGCGGAGAAGAAGGATGGTAAAGTGAAAGGTATATTTGATATACATGTTATTGATGTGTACCTTACTAATGCTCGCAGTAGTGCCTGGGTATTTGATACTGGTTCAGTTGCTAACATTTGCAACTCGAAACAAGGGCTACGGATTAAGAGAAGATTGGCTAAGGATGAGGTGACGATGCGCGTGGGAAATGGTTCCAAAGTCGATGTGATCGCCGTCGGCACGCTACCTCTACATCTACCTTCGGGATTACTTTTAGACCTGAATGATTGCTATTTGGTGCCAGCGTTGAGCATGAACATTATATCTGGATCTTGTTTAATGCGAGACGGTTATTTGTTTAAATCTGAGAATAATGGTTATTCTATTTATATGAGTAATATCTTTTATGGTCATGCACCCTTGATGAGTGGTCTATTTTTACTAGATCTTGATAGTAGTGATACACATGTTCATAGTATTGAAGCCAAAAGATGCAGAGTTGATAATGATAGTGCAACTTATTTGTGGTACTGCCGTTTAGGTCATATTGGTGTAAAGCACATGAAGAAACTCCATTCTGATAGACTTCTAGAATCACTTGATTATGAATCACTTGGTACATGCGAACCATGCCTCATGGGCAAGATGACTAAAACTCCGTTCTCTGGAACAATGGAGTGAGCAACAGAGTTATTGGAAATCATACATACTGATGTATGTGGTCCAATGAACATTGAAGCTCGCGGCAGATATCGTTATTTTCTCACCTTCACAGATGATTTAAGCAGATATGGGTATATCTACTTGATGAAACATAAGTCTGAAACATTTGAAAAGTTCAAAGAATTTCAAAGTGAAGTGGAAAACCATCGTAACAAGAAATTCAAGTTTCTACGATCTGATTGTGGAGGTGAACATTTGAGTTATGAGTTTGGACTTCATTTGAAACAATGCGTAATAGTTTCGCAACTCACGCCAACACCACAGCGTAATGGTGTGTCCGAACGTTGTAATCATACTTTACTAGATATGGTACGATCTATGATGTCTCTCACTGATTTACCGCTATCGTTTTGGGGTTACGCTTTAGAGACAGATGCATTCATGTTAAATAAGGCACCATCTAAATCCATCGAGACGACACCCTATGAACTGTGGTTTGGCAAGAAACCCAAGTTGTCGTTTCTTAAAGTTTGGGGCTGCGATGCTTATGTGAAAAAGATTCAACCTGATAAGCTCGAACCCAAATCGGAGAAATGTGTCTTCATAGGATACCCAAAAGGAGACTGTTGGGTACACCTTCTATCACAGATCCGAAGGCAAGATATTTATTGCTAAGAATGGATCCTTTATAGAGAAGGAGTTTCTCCCGGAAGAAGTGAGTGGGAGGAAAGTAGAACTTGACGAGGTAATTATACCTTCTCCCTTATTGGAAAGTAGTTCATCACTGAAATCAGTTCCAGTGATTCCTACACCAGTAAGTGAGGAAGCTAATGATGATGATCATGAAACTTCTGATCAAGTTACTACCGAACCTCGTAGGTCAACTAGAGTAAGATCCGCACCAGAGTGGTATGGTAATCCTGTTCTAGAAGTCATGTTACTTGACCATGAAGAACCTACGAACTATGAGGAAGCGATGATGAGCCTAGATTCCGCAAAATGGCTTAAGGCCATGAAATCTGAGATGGGATCCATGTATGAGAACAAAGTATGGACTTTGGTTGACTTGCCCGATGATCGGCACGCCATAGAGAATAAATGTATCTTCAAGAAGAAGACTGACGTTGGCGGTAATGTTACTGTCTACAAAGCTCGACTTGTTGCAAAAGGTTTTTGACAAGTTCAAGGAGTTGACTATGATGAGACCTTCTCACCCGTAGCGATGCTTAAGTCTGTCCAAATCATGTTAGCAATTGCCGCATTTTATGATTATGAAATTTGGAAAATGGATGTCAAAACTGCATTCCTTAATGGATACCTTAAAGAAGAGTTGTATATGATGCAACCAGAAGGTTTTGTCAATCCAAAAGGTGCTAACAAAGTGTGCAAGCTCTAGCGATCTATTTATGGACTGGTGCAAGCCTCTCGGAGTTGGAATATACGCTTTGATAGTGTGATCAAAGCATATGGTTTTGTACAGACTTTTGGAGAAGCCTGTATTTACAAGAAAGTGAGTGGGAGCTCCGTAGCATTTCTGATATTATATGTAGATGACATATTGTTGATCGGAAATGTTACTGAATTTCTGAATAGTATAAAAGGATACTTGAATAAGAATTTTTCAATGAAAGACCTCGGTGAAGCTGCTTATATATTGGGCATCAAGATCTATAGAGATAGATCAAGACGCTTGATTGGACTTTCACAAAGCACATACCTTGATAAAGTTTTGAAGAAGTTCAAAATGGATCAAGCAAAGAAAGGGTTCTTGCCTATATTACCAGGTGTGAAGTTGAGTCAAACTCAATGCCTGACCACTTCAGAAGATAGAGAGAAAATGAAAGGCGTTCCCGATGCTTCAGCCATAGGCTCTATCATGTATGCAATGCTGTGTACCAGACCTGATGTGTGCCTTGCTATAAGTTTAGCAGGGAGGTACCAAAGTAATCCAGGAGTGGATCACTAGACAGCGGTCAAAAACATCCTGAAATATCTGAAAAGTACTAAGGATATATTTCTCGTATATGGAGGTGACAAATAGCTCGTCGTAAACGGTTAAGTCGATGCAAGCTTTGACACTGATCTGGATGAATCTAAGTCACAAACTGGATACGTGTTTTTATTGAATGGTGGAGCCGTCAGTTTGTGCAGTTCCAAGCAGAGCATTGTGGCGGGATCTACGTGTGAAGCGGAATACATAGCTGCTTCGAAAGCAGAAAATGAAGGAGTTCATATCCGATCTAGGTGTCATACCTAGTGCATCGGGTCCAATGAAAATCTTTTGTGACAATACTGGTGCAATTGCCTTGGCAAAGGAATCCAGATTTCACGAGAGAACCAAGCACATCAAGAGACACTTCAATTCAATCTGCGATCAAGTCAAGGAGGGAGACGTAGAGATTTGCAAGATACATACGGATCTGAATGTTGCAGACCCGTTGACTAAGCCTCTCTCACGAGCAAAACATGATCAGCACCAAGACTCCATGGGTGTTAGAATCATTACAATGTAATCTAGATTATTGACTCTAGTGCAAGTGGGAGACTGAAAGAAATATGCCCTAGAGGCAATAATAAAGTTGTTATTTATATTTCCATATATCATGATAAATGTTTATTATTCATGGTAGAATTGTATTAACCGGAAACTTAGTACATGTGTGAATACATAGACAAACAGAGTGTCAATAGTTTGCCTCTACTTGACTAGCTCATTGAATCAATTATGGTTATGTTTCCTAACCATAGACATGAGTTGTCATTTGATTAACAGGATCACATCATTAGAGAATGATGTGATTGACTTGACCCATCTGTTAGCTTAGCACGATGATCATTTAGTTTGTTGCTATTGCTTTCTCCATAACTATACATGTTCCTATGACTGAGATCATGCAACTCCCGAATACCGGAGGAACACTTTGTGTGCTACCAAATGTCACAACGTAACTGGGTGATTATAAAGGTGCTCTACAGGTGTCTCCGATGGTGTTTGTTAAGTTGGCATGGATCAAGATTGAGATTTGTCACTCCGATTGTAGGAGAGGTATCTCTCGGCCCTCTCGGTAATGTACATCACTATAAGCCTTGCAAGCAATGTAGCTAATGAGTTAGTTACGGTATGTAGCATTACGGAATGAGTAAAGAGACTTGCCGGTAACTAGATTGAACTAGGTATAGAGACACCGACGATCGAATCTCGGGCAAGTAACATACCGATGACAAAGGGAACAACGTATATCGTTATGTGGTTTGACCGATAAAGATCTTCTTAGGATATGTAGGAACCAATATGAGCATCCAGGTTCCTCTATTGGTTATTGACCGGAGACATGTCTCGGTCATGTCTACATAGTTCTCGAACCCGTAGGGTCCGCATGCTTAACATTCGGTGACGATCGGTATTACAAGTTTATGTGTTTTGATGTACCGAAGGTAGTTTGGAGTCCTGGATTTGATCACGGACATGAAGAGGAGTCTCGAAATGGTCGAGAAGTAAAGATCTATATATTGGAAGCCTATGTTTGGACATCGGAATGGTTCCGGGTGAAATCGGGAGTATACCGGAGCACCGGGAGGTATATGGGCCTTATTGGGCCTTAGTGGAAGAGAGGGAAAAGAAGCATAGGAGGGGGCGCGCCCCCCAGGACCAATCCGAATTGGGAAGGCCCCCCCCCCTTTCCTTCCTTCTTCTTCCTCCTTCCTTCTCTCCTAGAACCAACAAAGGGAGGGAGTAGGACTCCCTTGGGGCGCTCCTAGAGAGGCCGACTGCCTCCCCCTCCCCCACTACTTTATATACGGGGGAGGGGGCACCCCATAGACACACAAGTTGATCATTGATCTTTAGCCGTGTGCGGTGCCCCCCTCCACCATAATCCGCCTCGATAATATCGTAGCGGTGCTTAGGCAAAGCCCTGTTCTGGTAGCAACATCATCACCGTTATCACACTGTTGTGCTGACGAAGCTCTCCCTCGAAGCTCTACTGGATTGTGAGTTCGCGGGACGTCACCGAGCCGAACGTGTGCAGATCGCGGAGGTGTCGTATCTTCGGTACTAGATCAGTCGATCATGAAGACGTACGACTACATCAACCGCGTTGTCATAACGTTTCCGCTTACGGTCTACGAGGGTACGCGGACGACACTCTCCCCTCTTGTTGCTATGCATCACCATGATCTTGCGTGTGCGTAGGAATTTTTTTTAAATTACTGCGTTCCCCAACAATAAGTAATCATGTGAATTTGGTATTCGTCTGATATTTTGATGAGATGTATGTTGTCTTTCCTCTAGTGGTGTTATGTGAACATCGACTACATGACACTTCACCATGATTTGGGCCTAGGGGAAGGCATTGGAAAGTAATAAGTAGATGATGGGTTGCTAGAGTGACAAAAGCTTAAACCCTAGTTTATGTGTTGCTTCGTAAGGGGCTGATTTGGATCCACATGTTTCATGCTATGGTTATTATGGTTAGATTTATCTTAATTCTTTTTTTGTAGTTGCGGATACTTGCGAGAGGGGTTAATCATAAGTGGGAGGCTTGTCCAAGTAAGGACAGCACCCAAGCCTTGGTCCGCCCACATACCAAATTATCAAAGTAACAAATGTGAATCATATGAGCATGATGAAAACTAACTTTACGATAATTCCTATGTGTCCATGGGAGCGCTTTTCTTTATATAATAGTTCGTACAAGCTTATCCTTTGCTATAAAAAGGATTGGGCCACCTTGCTGCACCTTTGCTACACTTCTTACTTGTTACCCATTATGAATTATCTTACTACCAAACTATCTGTTACCGATAATTTCAGCGCTTGCAGAAAATACCTTGCTGAAAACCGCTTGTCAGTTCTTTCTGCTCCTCGTTGGGTTCAACACTCTTACTTATCGAAATGGCTACGATTTATCCCCTATACTTGTGGGCCATCAAGTGCCTACGGGCAAACCCTTCAAATATAACTCAAGACAACCATTAGTCCATAGGGATTGTCATAAATTACCAAAACCAAACATGGGGGCACCATGCTCTTTCAATTGGCATGTTCATGGAATTGGTACATAAAAATGACTAAGTTGGGGTCAAACCGGATAAGTTCCAGGCATCATATTTGTGCCCTATGGAAAGTTTAGTATTATGGCATTTTCAAAGTGTCCAAGATCCAATACTACGGGTGTATTTGGCTTTCCAAGGCGAATCGAACGAGCCAAGAATGCCCATATCGGTGTTTGTGTGAAGAAATGGTGACCAAAATACAAAACCACATGTGCGTAGTCCAGGATCAAAAATGATGTGTGGTACGGCCATGCTTGGTCATACCAATGCTCATATCATCCTCCCAAGGCTGCGAAATATGCCATATCTTTCGTGATTCTTCATTGATTTTCTCCCGATTTGTTCTTACGCGTTCCTTGGCAATCAAGGGAAGTATTGGGAGAGGATTTGGCTCCCAAAGAGCCTAGGGTCAAGGGGGAGGAGTTCGGAGGAGACCCGAGGAGTCCTCCTACATATTCACCTCCAACCCTAGTTGTTGTCGTTCAAGAACAACAAGTTCCATCTACTCCACCACATGTTGCCACACCTCCATTATTGTAGAAGATCCATCTCCACTATAGAGGAAGGTCGAAGACAGGGAAGAAGGAAAGAGGAGGCCCCGCCAACGACAAGTGCCATCTCCATCGCCACCGACATGCCTCTATTCTTCACCAAAGCCATGTATGTTCTCCATATACATGTTTGAGTAATGACATATGTTCTCGGGGAAATATGGATAAACTATAGTGTCTTTTTTTATTGCCAGTGAAATAATATCCCTAAATATGTTTATGTTAATAGTCATCTCAATGTGGGTGAACTCGACCACTCAACAATTGGGTCTTTTGGATGAAAGGTTATTACTGTTGGTGTGAAGGTGGGTTTGCGGAGGTATTGCGATGATAGAAGCTAATGACAAGTGCCATCTCCATCGCCACCAACATGCCTTATTATTCACCAAACAAATGTTGGGTTGTAACTTGTCTCTCCTCTCTATGTTCTCCATATACATGTTGGAGTAATGACATGTGTTCTCGGGAAAATGTGGATAAACTATAGTGTCGTTTTTCCATGCCAATGACATAATATCCGTAAATATGTTTATGTTAATAGTCATCTCAATATGGGTGAACTTGACCACTCAACAATTGAGTCTTTTGGATGAAAGGTTATTATTGTTGGTGTGAAGATGGGTTTGCGGAGGTATTGCGATGATAGAAGCTACCTCCCTCCTTCTCTGACCAGAGATCACCTTTAGAGACATCCACAGGAAGACCCTTAATCACCGTTGTCGAAACCTGAATATGGGGAGGAACGGTGGTGCCGCATGTGACGCGTGTTTGCTGCATGTATGCACATATCTGCACTTGGCTCAGCCCACGTATCTGCACTTGGCTCAGCCCACTTACAAAAACATAAAACATGAATTACATCTCACACTAGGTTGCGTACTTGCACGACCAGGTATCCTAACTCCTAAGTACTAGTAGTGATGAGTCTGAACCCCTGAGAACGCTTTATTACTCGAGCGCCACTCCATCTATTGTATTCCCTTTTTATGGCTATTTTTACCTTCACGTTAGTGGTTTAGATAAACCCCCCTTTTACCATTTCCTTCAGGTAATAGATAGCCTATTTCAAACTACAGGCTGGGTGCAAATGTAGTTGTGTCTGTGACAATGTACTTGCGGGGTTGGTAGTTACCTGCACGTCGCTTCACATGGGTTCGACAATCTACTTATCATGATTGCAACAACTTGTGCACTTGCAGATCATCAAGCTTTCCTGGCATCGTTGCCGATGAGCAAAGCGCTTTTCATTACCTCCCCGCTCGCATGTAGTTTATTTTGTTTGTTATTATTTATCTTTCTATTCTTAATTAAATCAAGAAAAAAATCTGATAAACATACCTTGTGAGATGACTATCCAGGAACATTTGAAACTTGCAATAAAGGAAAAGAGATACAAGAATCTATTGTCTTTGGCTACCAATGAAGCAAAGAAAAAAGAATGGTTAGAAACGGTGAACCACTGCTCATCGATAATAGTTAGTGGATGCCCGCTACCATGTGAGGACTATGAGTCCGAGAAGCATCTGAGCTATCAATGTAAGTACAATATCGACCCCGCATTAGCAACTTATAATAGCAGTGATGAATACAATGCTAGTATGGAGATCATAGAACTTGTATTTTATATGTGTGCTCATGAGATTCTACGTTGAATAAAAAATATGGGTTTGAAATGCATGGTACTTAATGGTGTCTATGATAAAAAGTGCATCTTATTCACTGCATTTGCTAGCAAATTTTCATGGAAGGAACTAATTGTTTGCATGAACCACAAAAAGATGAAGGAAAGGATGCACACCATGAAGAGCAAGCAACTCACGTTGATGTATGGCCGCAAGAATTGATAAGAGAACATGAATTAAAAATTTGCCAAACTAACTTGCAGCAAAACAATAGGGTCAAGGAATAACCGATTTTAGACGAGCAAGTGTGCTCAGAAGAAGAGAGCAGCAAGGAAAAAGAAAATGAGGAATAGATTGATCACCCACACTCTTCTTCCACTTTCCAATACTAATCTTTTACACACACACGGGGGCATGCGGGGACTGGGAGAATAGGGATTCTGGGGTTTTGGTAGCGGCGGCTGTTGTCCTCAGGAGTTTTTTGGTTGACAACCTTGTTTGAAGCGGCAACTTCAGATATAGTTATGGTGGTAGGGTGTGTGGTCTGGTTGCTTGGGCGGGAAAGCCGTCGACTCATCTGGCACAACCTCAAGCTGGAGTGCTGGACAGTATGGATGCTAGAGCAGCGGCTCCGGAATTTGCCGTTTTGTTCGTAGGATCTTGTCTCTGGCCATTTAGGTGGCGGAGTCGCCACGTCGGCTGATGCGGTCTCGACCCTAGCATGCACGTTTGTTGTAGATGTATTGGTCTTCAGTTATTATTTCTTTATCAAATAATCAATTCTCTTCTTAATAAAATGGGAGAGCTCGGGTCGGTTGCTTGAAAAAAGAAAACAGTTGTCTACGCGTCGCTATGCGCAAAGTCACAGGGTAGGCTGTGCCCGTTGCCACGCACGGCACTGCCCGGCAGCAACACGAGCGAGCCGCCGAGCGCTGGAGTGGAGAAAGCAGTGACCGTTGTACTAGGTCATCCGTACCTAATCGTTTCCACCCGTTTCTCGTGCGCACATTCGGTCTCCAACACATGAAAGTGGGTAAACCCAGCTGCAAAGTAAACGGAACGCGCGGGAACGGCGGCCTGAATGTGAAGCGCGACGGTCAGTCAGATCGCGTCCCTCCCCGGTCGGCGATGTCATCGGCATTCAGTGAAGCGCCGCGGGCAGCCAAGGTGATGTGATTTGGTCAACCACTCTGTCCGTGACGAGTGACGGCAGCAGAATTCCGGTGCTGTTTTCCAAGTGCTGGTCAAACCCACGACACGAGCGCCCCTTTACGCAACGGGAAGCAGAGCTGCTCTGACTTTTGGATCTCTGCTGGTTTGGTGCAACGATTCCAAACAAGCGCGGTGCTCACCGGGTCCGGTAGTTTCACCTCTCCCAGCAGATTCTTTTTGAGTGAGTGATCACCACTGACGTACTAGTACTCTACTACGGCTACGGGGGCAACGAGTGATTTACCGTACTTGGATCACTCGTTTGCCAACGAAACCATATGCATGGTGAGGTCACGATGTGTAACAAAAACAGATACAGCACTTGAGATGATTGTAATACTAATATTCTTTGGCTAGACAACATTTTCATATTTTACCACCCGTCTAACCTTTTTCTTTTCATTTTCATGGTTGCTTTATTATTCCAATCATCATAAAATAAGTATGAGAACAATTCAACACAATTCAGCAACTCTAATCTGAGCCTGATACGAGGAAGCACATCCATTTACCTGCTCCACGCATACTGATATTTTTTCTTCCTACTAGTAAGCGTGCACGTGCAATGCACGTCTTGTTAGACTTCAAATGTGAATACTTTAAAGATTAAATTGTCAAATCCACATATACGTGCAATGATTTGGATGCATTTCATAAACTCTGCGAGTTTAAATTTCGATGAGGTCTCCTACAATGTACCGAGATTAAATACATCACCAACATCTATCCCTATTGCCACTCGGATAGAATAGCTATAAAATTCCAAGACTCTTGTGAGGCATTACTGAATCAACATCAAAGGCATCCGACCACCTACTGGTCTAATACACATATATAAGTTCTCAAAATTCCATATTTGAATGTTATCAATCATATCACACCCCTTTCACAGTTTCACCTAAAACAGTCTAAACCCCACTATATAAGTTTGAAGAGACACATCAACTGAATGTTCTTATAGATTTTTCATTATAAGATGGCCAGGTCTCAAATGAAATCACAATTTAATATTTGTTCTTCAAGAAAAGCTAGGAAGCAACCAGAAAATAGTGAGATAAAATAATAATACCAAAAAAATATGTGCCAATAAATGTGAAGATAAAGGGTCATAGTATTAGCTCATGTTTTTCTTCATTCTACAGTTACCACTAAGCTTAAAGAAAAGATGGTTTCAAGTTCTGAGTAAATTAGTCAGCAGGTCATTAGCATTAGCTCATGTTATCAATGGTAACATGCTACTGTAGCCCAGGTCACA
This sequence comes from Triticum dicoccoides, assembly GCF_002162155.2. Taxonomy (NCBI): domain Eukaryota; kingdom Viridiplantae; phylum Streptophyta; class Magnoliopsida; order Poales; family Poaceae; genus Triticum; species Triticum dicoccoides. The sequence continues at coordinate 705,772,836 of NC_041382.1, read as the reverse complement.
AACATTCAGATTGTATAGAGTACAAAGCAAAGCAACATCTACAGTACATTGATTCAAATAATTTCATGTACATTTTGTCCCAGAAGCTTGCACTGTGATCTTGTGGCTTCTTCAGTCAGATTGCATTTGACGCAGTCGGAATTTTGTTTGGTTTTCAGCACAGGAACCAGTCGCAGCACCGGAACCGGGACGACATGTGGTCGATCTTCCGGATGTGCTCCAACTGTCGCGCCGACTGGACTACCCACCGGTTCTGTGACGCCTCTACCCTCGCCTACTTCTTGGTCATGATGTTCTTCGCCCGCGCCTTCATTTGATCGGCATGCACCTGAAATAAAATCTGTACAATTACAGACAGCTGAGATTTGTTTCACAGTTTGTTAAGAGTACAAAATTTAGAGCAGAGCTGGCTGAGGGATGGTGTGGCGGCACCGGCCAGTGCCGCTCCTTGACTGCTCCAGGCTGTCATTTGGCGCCATCAACACCAATGACGACGACTGCAGCACTGTCGCCGGAGCAGCTGCCTGGGTGCGGAGCTTCATGTCAATTCGGCGGAAGTATTTCCTCTGCCGGAGATAGTCTACTTGGGAGGTTACATTCTATGTGCCATCCTCCCATCTTTATTATAGGCATCATTTCAATTGATTTCAAATTTGCATCAGGGTGTTTAATTCCTGTTGGCTAGAGTTTAAGATATTTTTCTCGGACATTAGTATTTCGAAAATAAAACCAATAAGGTTTAGTACGGAGACTATTTTTGAGTTATTGACAGGAAAAAGCAAACATATGCCTTGTGCATTAAGTTCATTTTGCAGGACAATATATTGCCTATAATCGTATGTTCACTGAAACTTTCAATAAATGTTCATTCTGCCATAGAACTATGATAGTACTATGATATATTGAGTGCCTACTGACAAGTCAAAATGAACTTTTACTATTTTCATCCCATCAAAAGTTCAAATAACCAGATCATGACATGTAGGTCAGAGATACACAAGAAATTCAAATGAGCAACAAAGTGGCAAGTAAATGAATCGAATAATCTAGATAGTACCTTTAAAAGTGTGTTGTAAGCCTCTAACAAGTGGTCAGTAGCTGGACCAAACCCATGCAACCATGAAACCTCCATCATGTGGGTCCAAGTATGGATTTCCTACAATGACAAATAACTTCTATCTTCTCACAACTCAAAAACACATGGAAAATGATAATCAGAAGTACAAATGATATTCATGTCAAGGCTGCTTGTCTGGAATATAAAGAGGAGATACATGGGGAAAATTACATAACGATGCATGAGATATTCACCTCAGTGTATGCCATATTGAAGGATTTTACTGTTACGGGAAACGATTGCAAATGTTCCCTCAACTTCAGCTCTGTCTCGGCATAGTCTTCGTTCAGATTATAGTAATACTGGGCAGCAGAGAATACCCTGTTAGTGCAAATAGTATACTGCAGTGCACTGTCAACAAACTAACTAACACAATATGCATTGGAATTTCAGATAGAAGTGTATAAGTTGGTTTTAAATTTATGACCAGATCACAACAGTATGGATACGGAAATAGGATCCAGTGCTGAATTTATACCTTTGAGGCTAGCTCCTGGACAAATCTGTTGCAGATTTGACATCTATTGGTATACTCAAGAGAGCTTCAACTCTGGCTATATTAGACCTGCAAAATGATAATCAAAGGAGTGAAATGGTGTTTTTTTTCTTGAAATTGCTTGTCAACTGGGAGTCACAAGACGGCAACATAGATCATACTATTTTGGAATTATATGATTGCTAGAAATCTGCACCTTCTAAGACAAGAACATCGAATTGGGTGCACTTGCAGGGGGGTAAATTGATTGTATTTGGACATCTTCAGGAAAAGGCTTGCACTCCTCTGTAAAAATCTGTGCATGTTTCTCTGCAATGGAACCTACAAGATGTACATCCTTTGCTAACTGCTCATCAACACTACCAGGGAGCAATTTGTCAGGTAATTTATATGATTCAGATGCCCTAATACTGAGGTTAAAACATCATATTATACTTTTTGTATAACAAAGTATATTTTGAATCAGATAATCCTTTCTGCTTACAGTGCTGGAAAATGTTGGACTGAAAATAGCTATCGATTATCATAATATGACTGTAAAAATAGTCTTATGTACGATAGAAAATAGAGACTTATGTATGATACTATGCAAGAGCGTAATTGGTGGACAAACAAGTGACCAACTATGTTCTAGTTGCTAGCCCTTAAGTTGTCTTAAGATCTAAGAGAAGTAGTGGAAAACAGAAATGGAAAACCCACAACATTTTGCCATCCAAAATGTAAAGGGCTGATCCGAGAGGCCAATCAAAAAGAAACATAAGAAAGTCCAAACAAAAGATAGCAATCTCACAACATGATATGCCTCAAGAGTATCATTGCCATGTAAAAATGAAACATGATTGAAACTTTTTCCTCTCAGAAACTTTGCCCATACCTGCAGCAAAGTCCATACATCAATGATCAACAAAGCAGTGTGCATTTCTTCGTTCTTGAACAGTCAGAACTACAAAAGCACGGACAAAAATGTCAGAGGGATAACAGAGAGAGGGATGATAGATGCTCAAAGAAAAATGACAGGTAGTACACAGATCGTTTCTAAACCAACCACCGCCACATGTGGCCTCCGAGCTCCAATTCCTTTTCGTCGTCGTGGACTCCCTGGTACACATGTGCATCAATTATTTAAATAGAAGGACTATTTTCTCATTTATTGATTCTGTGTATGTAGCAATAGAATTACAAAAAGAAACGTGTGTGCCTGTGTTATGCATTCATATTGTTGCCCAAAACCCACAAAGCATGCTTATGTGAACAAGAACTTAGCGGATCATTGAGGACACTATGTAAGCTGGAACTTAGCTTCGATTATTGAGACACTGATCAGAATCAAAAGTGATATTGTGTATTGTCGAATCTGATAAGCAGGTGGTTAGCAGACATCACAATTCAACTTCCACACCCCCCCCCTCACACACACACACCAAAGATAACCCAAAAGGGAGGAGTACTAAATTGAAACTTTGTTAATTGAACTATTTTGACAAGCACATACTTATAATCACAGAGGCTGCATATGACACATGATCGTCAGCCATGCTCAAGGCACTCGGAACTGGCAATACAGATGGGCTTGTACCTTAATGGAGGTCATGTGAGTTCCCCAAACTAGTCGGCGGCTACGGGTTCATCGTTGGGACTGGATCGAGATGCAGGACCGCGTGCTGGCAGCAGCAGCAAGCGAGGAGGGTGGGTGTCCTGGCGACTGGAAACCATGGGATGGGTGGGGGCGGGCGCGAGGATCAGTAGCAGGGGTCCTCCGGTGGCGCGCTCAACATCAGATCGGGTAGGGCCGCAACGCCTCAGCCTCCGGCGGCGTCGGCAGCGAACGAGGAGGCAGACGGATCCCACTTTGGTGCGCGAAATTCTGATCGCCGGGGAGGCGCCGGCTCCGGGCGGTGCAAGAGAGGCCCAGGGGAGCGCGCGTAGGTGGCGAGGGCCTGAGAGGCAGCGGGGATGGCGGGGAGTGCGATGGGTGGTGGAGGCGTGGGGAGGTTTTTTTGGAGGCGCCAGAGATCGTGCGATGGTGCGAGGTGTTCTCTTCAACGGCGATGCAAGGAGTTATTTTGGAGTAATTAGCGGCAATGTGGGTGCGGGCTGTGGAGAATGCCAACCATGTTTTAGTGCTAAACATTGGAGCCGTCTACATCGTTGGATCAAGCACTTTGGATGGATGAGATGAATTGGTTCTTCGCCCTCTCGTGCTTTTATAGAGGTAGTAGATTCGCACGATTTTCCATCCAAACAAAACCTACATAACCAAAAACACACCATATCCTTAGCAGCGCGCTGATTTTACTCAATGTAGAACACAACACAATGATCAATAACTATTAAAACAAAGAGAAGCGGCAACACTCTTTGGTAAAATCTATTATCACATTGATCAACGTACTCCAAAGTAATCGCCACCCACAACTCTTTGAATCTCAATGCTCTTCCAAGCCTACGAAGGACAACATGCAAAAGAACAAACTTGCCAAAGCTTGACTAGCCTCAAAGGTGAATATCAGCACCACTCCCCCATCTCAGGCGGTGAGAACCTAAAACCATTCAACACATTTCATCCTATACCAAAGAGAGTCATTCCTTATTAGGAATTGTATGGCGCCCATCATTTTCATACTAGAATTTGTAGCTCGATCAACTTTTGCTAATGTAGTGGTGGACGCATCACATATCAACAAGGAATTCCTTATTTTCTAAGAGCCTATTCAAAAAGAACTCCAAAGTTAAGCGTGCTTCGCTTGGAGCAAGTTTATGATGAGTGATCGATCGGGAAGTTGGTCCCGGGTGCACAGGAGTTAGGACAAAGTGTGTTGGCCCTGAGTGCACACGCGTGAGGACAAAGTGTGCACAAAAGACTAGTGTTATTTGTGGGGTCAGTCTAGATCCCGCCATGTGTAACGGCCAAGAACTGGTGGATGTGCATGTGGTGTTACAAAAAATCACCAGAATTACCGTCCAACTCGCCTCTCCTCGGATAGAGCCTATTCTCGGATAAATGGTGTTGCTATTTGGGCTGGCCCAATGCGAGGCAAGGGATATTTTTTTTAGATATTTCTTTCCATGTCATTAGTTGGGCCACCCCAGGTCCGCCTGGAAAATTTAAAATAGAAAGAAATGATCGTTCCAATTTGGAACTACATTTTTGCCAGGGTGGGGCCCCAATTTTTTTCTTTAGTTCAGCCCCCTTTTTGCGCTTTTCTGTATTTCCCCTTTTCTTATGATTTGGTGTTTCTTCCTCTTTTTTTATCCTTTTAAATTCATATTACTGAAAGTAATGAATATTCTGTTAAAAATTCCATGAATATTTATCTAAACAATTCAGGAATATGTTTTGAAATTCATGACAATTTTCTTAAATTCGTGATTTTTAAGATCCATGAACATTTTGTAAAATATTAACAATAATTTGTAAACATTTAAAAAATCATAAACACTTTTATAATTAATGAACCTTTTAATGAGCCGTGTAAACAGAGAAGAAAAGGAACCAAAATAAATAAATAGAAAGCCGGCGCCCCTCAGCGGCTTGGCCCAAGAGTGCTCTAGGTGGTGCGTGTTTGCTAGCTATCCCCCACCCTGTAACAACCCAGATGTAATGCATTCCATGTTTGCCGTATAATATTGAGATATTGCCATGTGATGTTTGAGTTCATATTGTTTCCATCATGCATCTTTGATCAACCTTGTGTTGCTTACCCTATGATAATTTTGCATCATGCATAAACATCACCATTGCCATATTTCTTTTTGTGATCAGATGTGCCGACTCCTACTTATCGTCTTGACCCTTCCTTTTACGTTGGTCCATATTTCAACAACCATCTTTCAAGTTTCAAAACCCGATATTAAACACCCTTTTCTTTCTTTATTCCATTCAAACTCAAGTGACAATTTTACTTGTTCTAAAATTCCCGCAAAGATGTTCATAAATCACTACATAAGTGTAGGGCATCCTCCCATGAGTTTCACCCTATTTGCAATTAACCTAGATGGAATTTAAGATGGAAACAAATTGGATTTAATTCAAATTCTTTTGAAATTTTCTCCTAAAAAATGGCTCCTACCATTTTTTTCAAATGCACCATATTTGGTTGGTTCCATAGAAAATAGGTATTGTGCTATTGTGCCCCCTCTAGCTCTCTTTTATTTTTCCCTAAAGTTCCTGTTTTAAATAAACTGAGAGAAAAGAGAAAAGAAAGAAATCGAGAGAGAGAGGAGGCCCAGCAAGTTACCTGCTTAACTTTCCAATTCAGCCCAGCCAGCCCACCAGCGCCGATCTCCCCTGTTCATCTCCTTCCTCCTGTACGGCAGAACATCCAGGACAGCCACGTCGAGAGCAACGTCGATTTGACGGCCGGAGCTCCTCCCAGCTCCCTTAAAACGTGTTCTACACCGTGCCCTAACCCTAGCCTCTCCATTCCCCTTCTCTCTCCGCCGCCGCCACCCGCCAGCCCAGGTAAGAGGAGACACGCCCACGCCGTCGCCCTGGCCACCATGACCCGAGCGAGCACGAGCTCGAGCTAACGCTAGCTTCCAGCAGGCCCCCGACACCTCGGCCTCCGTGGAAAGGACCAACGAGGACCCCGACATCTCCTACCACGACGAACGCGACGCCACGGCCCCTGGAACGACCTATCCGACCCCCGTCTTTTTCCCCTGCTGCATCTTCTTCACGGAACCGGAGCGCCGCCAAGTTCAGCGCTTCGTATCATCGTCTCCTGCGTGCATCCGGCCACTTCTTCATTTCTCAGGTGAGCTAAGTAACATCTGCTCCCTCCCTACCGTTTCTCGCGCGCTCTTGTTTCGCCTAGGACTCACCTACATCATGCCATCGTTGCGCCCGCCGTGCTCTCGCCATGCCAGAGCACGCTTTGTTTGTTTGAGCTCAGATCCGTGCACCGTTGACATACCCATAGCAGCATCGCATTGGTCATCAGCCGACGCACTATTCAGACGGTGCTCTGTAGCTTTTTTGTAAATCAACGTAAATTCATCAGTAGCTCTTATGGATGCAAGTCCTATATGTTTTCTGTTCGGTGTTGCATCTACTTTCATAATATGCCACTTGCACAAATTAATAAAATTGCCTAGCCACTGATTGTTCTGCTCAAAATAGGCATGATAATGTTAATCTATGTTTTCCCAGATTTCTGCTCAAATAGCGTTTTGGAAAATTCATATCTTAAAAACCATGTATCATATAAAAATAATGCCATATATGCTTGTTGTTCAGTTTTATGTCTATTTTCTGGCCATGCCGTTTTCATCCCCACTAAAAATCTCCAACACTCTGTGTTCAGTTGCTAAAGTACCTATGAAAAATGTGCAACAGTGTGACTTGTACATATGCTTTGGGCTACTAGGTTAAGCTCGAGAAGTTTCTCTATTAAAACAAGCAAATCCCTACTTCTTTTTGGAAGTAAATAAATCATGCTCCTGTTTATAGCAAAAGATTACAGTCCATTAAACCCTGCCATTCTATACCTACTAATAAAGCAACGTGTGTTTCTCCAATTTTTTCATCCGTTCACCAGCGGAAATATATTTTTTACTATCCGAGGTGGTACTAATGTTTTGTGCATCCATGTGCTAGAAAAAGAAATACAGTTTGTCCAGAATTTCGTACATGGGCCACACGCTATAGCCGAGTAAAAGCCAGCCCACTTATTTCCCTGCCCATGCAGCTGGGTAATCCTATTTGGCGCACCGAGCGATAGACAGTGGTAGCTTCACACAGATAGCCCTGCACTGTGCCGGCCCGTTTTCACTAATTCTTTGTTCATTTTATATTTAACATATTATGTCCCTTTCTCTTTTTTCCATCTTATTTTATCTTCATTCTAATTTTATTTTAGTTCCTTTTTAACTTTTTGATCAATTAAAATTTTAGTTTTTTTGAATTTAAATATTTGTTCAAATTTTTAAGAATGTTCAGAATTCCAAAATTTTATTCCTGTTTTAAAAATATCCGGATATTGAAAAAAATTCTTGTTCCGAAATTTGTTGAAAACTGAAAAAGTGTTTCTGTTTTACAAGATTGTTCGAGATTAAAAAAAGTGTTTTCAAAAGTGTTCCAAATTCGATAAATGCTCTTATTGTAGTGAAATGTTCACAAATTCAACAGAAAAATATTTTAAATAGCCTCATATTGCTCTTTACATACGGTCGTACCAATTTATAAACATGTGTGAAACTACACGTAGTAATAAGATTTATGAAGTATGGATCTATTATGTTGGACGAAGGGTGGATGAATTGGCACGTGAGCTAGCTGGAAAAGGACACTGGAATTTTTAATTGAAAAGTAATGCTCCCATTTTTTCAAAAAAAATTCCAAAATTGTTCAAAGTTCTTGAAAAAATGCTCCAAATTTGAAAAATATTCTTGTTTTAGAGGAATGTTCACAAATCAAATAATGTTAGCGTTTAAAATTGCCAATTTTCTAAAATTGTTTTGAATGGTAAACATGTTGCCATTTTTTGAAAATTGTTCACAAATTAAAAAAATGCTCATGTTCTTATAAAAGGTTCATGTTTTTGAAAAATGTTTGTGAATTTTAAAAAATGTATGAAACTTCCAAAAAACAAATCGCCATTTTGAAAATTGTTCGGGATTTCCAAAAAAATCATTTTTCCAATAATATTCGGCAATTCATAATTATAATTATTTTGTTGAAAAGCTGAAAAAAACAAAAGTAATCATAGAATGTTTCGAATTTGTTGCTGCAGTTTGTTCTTAAATATTTATGTTGGCCATTGGTTAGCTGGACATGTTTATTCGAGTGAATGGCAACACTATGTCGGGTGTTTGAGATCATGAGTATGATCCTTCAACTCATCTTTCTTTCTGAATTTTTACTCACGCCTTACAAACACAGGTCGATTCGGTGTCTAAGAATTTCACACCCCACGAAATTTAGCCAGTCCAGCTACCTAGGAAATAAGGAAAATAAAATATGTTCAATACTTATATACGTGTGCGAAACGATATGTAGTAATCTAAATGAAGGATGGATGAATTAACTTGGATGAAGGATGGATGAATTAAGCCGAATGAAGGATGTATGGATTAGTACATGAGCTTTCTAAAAAAGGAATTAAATGAAGGAAATATGCCCTAGAGGCAATAATAAAATTATTATTTATTTCCTTATTTCATTATATATGTTTATTATTCATGCTAGAATTGTATTAATCGGAAATATAATACATGTGTGAATTATTTATCTCGATTACTGTCTTGTACATGTAGTATATAGTAGTGCCAGGTACATCGAAAACCATGGGGCCTTCACGAGCTCTCCCCTGCCTGGTCCTCCTCTCCTCGTCCAGCGCTTCTGTTCTACTCCCTCCGCTCCTAAATATAAGTCTTTGGAGTGATTCCACTATAAACCACATACGAAGCAAAATGAATGAATCTATACTTAAAATGCATCTATATATACATTCGTATGTGGTTTATAGTGGAATCTCTACAAAGACTAATATTTAAAAACGGAGGGAGTAGAAGACACGTGCAAATCCATCGCTGCCGGCAAGGAAATGAGCATCGGCTACAACTACCGCATCAAGTTTTTCGAGGCCAGCAAGGGCAGCGCCACCGCCGACAAGCATGGCTTGGCCGTCATCGCGTCCAAGCTCAACAGAGCGGCAGCCAAGAGCCTAGGCAAGCGCATCCACGCCCTCAGGGCCTTGGAGAAGGATAAGGTCATCCAGATGGACCTGGACATCTGCAGCCAATTGTACTCGAAAGCCGTGGACGAGCTTGATGCTGCAGCTAAAGGCATCAAGGCGGGTACATCGGAAGGCAAATTTGACGCGGAGATGTACTCCCTTCGTCCCGAAAAACATGTCGCGGGCGTAGTTCATTGGTAATTTTGCAAAAAATCCCTCGTGGTTTCAAAAGCGTTTCAAACAAGTCCCTCTGCCCCGTCTTCTTCCTTCGCCCGCCGCCTGCGCGTCGCCAGGGGCCGGCGCCGCCCAGCTGCGTGATTTGCCAGGGGCCGGCGAGCCCAGCTGAGCTCCTCTTCCGTTGCCAAGTACCTGCTCTCGTCGCCTTCGCCAATTACCTCCTCTCCGCCGCAGCCCAGACATGCGCCGCCGTGGTCTCCTCCCGCTGCCTGCGGGCTTCGCCGGAATCTCCTACCACGTCTTCCTCGAGACCGCGCGCTTCCCTCCTGGAGCCCCCGCACATCCTCCTCAAGCTCGTGTGCGTCCTCCCTCGTGCTCCCGCGCATCCTCCTGGAGCTCTCGCGCGTGCGCCGCCGCGATCCCCTACTGGCGTCGCCGGAGCTTGCCTCCACAATCCGGTGGACCAGGAGCTCGCCGATGGAGATCTGCCCGTGCTGCTGCTCCTTCTCCCCTGCCCGTGCTGCTGCTCCTCCTCTGAGCCTGCCCGTGCTGCTTCTCCTCTTCTGATCCTGCCCGTGCTGCTATTGCTGCTACTCCTCTGCACTCTGTAGAAGGTACAGTACTTATTCATCAGAGTACTGTTGATTTACTGTTACTGATCAGAAAATTAAAGAGAGCATGATTAATTCAGAGATCAGATGATACTAATTCAGATGATGCCAATTCAGAGTGAAACTGTCAAATTCAGAGGATGCAAATTGTTGTAGCACTAGCAGCATCCATAAAACAGTCCAGGTTAAAACTTTGTAGCACTAGCAAATTCAGATGATGCCAATTCAGGTTTGTAGCACTAGCATCATTCATAAATCAGTCCACGTTAAAACTTTGTAGCACTAGCAAATTCAGATGATGCCAATTCAGGTTTGTAGCACTAGCAGCATTCATAAAACACTAACCTTGGTAGAAAGGGGCTGGCCAGCAACAACACGGCACAACCGCACAAGTGACAGGTTATTCGAGTGAGAGAATAAGATCCAGAATTTGGATTTATTTGAATTAATTTTGGTTATTTGCATGGTCTATTTGCTTTCAGTGATGTTCATTTTACTTCTTGGGTTTCCCTAGCCATCAATCTTTCTGCTCTCTATAATATGGTGAACACCTCCCCTTTTCCTAGCATTTAAAAAGAAAATGATCACCTAGTCTAGTCTGTGATGTGACAAATGGAGGGGCATCAACCTGCACTTGTCTAATGATGCATTTTTTTGGGGTTCACATATCATACAAGTTCAAAGATAAAAACAATATCTCCTAACAATCTACTCTAGGATACAAATATCACATATCAAATGGAGTAACTCTGTTTAGAGCTAGCTTTCTTCCTAACAAAGTTACTGCTCCTAAATATGGACACACATTTTTTTGATTTACATCTACTCATACTCCTTCTTCTACTCTAGCTACAGTAAGCAATATCACCAGCCAAACAATATCTGCAACAGATGCTTTTAGCAATCAGAGACTGCTGTCGAATAATCCATCAAATTTAGATTTGAGATTTTGAGCAAGAATTTGAGATTTTGATGTGATGTAACTAATCTTTGTGCCATAATCTTTGCCATTTTAGAAATGCACTAATCTTTGCCATGGAGTACTATAGATATAGATTCAGTAACTGACAGTGTTACTAGATACTGCCATGGAGTATTTCTAAAATGCATAAAGGTTATGTACAGTGAAGTGAAACTACAATTTCATCATGGATTGGTGATGGTACTGAAATTTGTTGGTAAATCCTTCTGATTTGGCAGGATCCACTACTCACCAAGGCTTTTACAGCAAATTTGTTGGGAAAACCATTTTAGTAAGATCATGAGAATAAATAAGTTGCAGATTTCATGCACAAAGTTCTAGACAGTAGACATATGGAGTGAGTTTTTTGCTCATAAATCTGCTCTTGCTTAAGCAAGTTTTTGACTGAAACGCCTTCAGTAGACACCATAGATCATGGCCTCACCTTTGGAGTACAAAATGCCTATCAGAATAAATAGGAGTACATGCTCTAGAGGTATCTAGTTCTAGGTACCAGTCACAGTACCATCCAGTATTGTTAAGCTTACAAAATTGCGGTGTCTGCTTATTAACAGATCCACAGAAGTGCCAAATAAGATTATTGGGAAACTACATGCTCTAAAGGCTGGTTAGTTGCAATCTGGTTAGTTGAATTTGTTTTTGATAAGAATAAACATAATGGACAAGAAACTTCACTGGAACTAAAACTGAATTTGTGATACACACAACAAACATAACTTTTCTGCAATCCTCTGTGTAATTTGAAAAGAGGCTAATTTGTTAGAGCAGAGTAAACCTTGGAGAGGCCCTTGAGATTGGTCTTGCCATGTGCATCCTCCAGCACCAGGACCTCCTGCTCCTTGGGCTCCAGCAGATCGAAGACGTGGGTGTCCTGCACCACCGATGGACGCCGCGAACTGCAGGATATCCTCCATGACGATGGTTCCCAGGTCTGGGTGGTCATGCGACCCCTGCAAGAGACAAACAGAGCTGAAAGTAAACACAACTGAAAGTGGTTTGACAAACAGAGCAGAAATTCGAAATTAGATATGCATCCGATGCCCTGCATATGGTCTCTCTAAAATTGAAATGGCAAGAATGGTGGGCGCGTCTGATACCTTGAAGAGGTGGTCTTTGGAGGTGGTCTTTGGCGGTGGTCCGGGCCCGGATGCGCGAGGCCGACGGCGAGCACCACTCCGGCGAGTTCGACGGTGAGCTCCTCCACCTTTTTGAACACGGTGAGCTCCTCCACCTTGAGCGCGTAGCCGTCCGTGGAGTGGAGAAGGGGCACCCGTGCTTTCTAGTGCTGGGGTCGATGGCGTCCATGGAGGGGGCGAGCTTCGTGGTCGACGATGGATAGATGCGGACAGTGGTCTCCAAAAGTTGAACCTTGAAGGGTGGTAGCAGAGGGGAATGATGCGGCGGGCGGAGGGGAGGGAAACAAGGCGGAGGCGTGGGGTGCC
>NC_041382.1:705754354-705760106 GCF_002162155.2 Triticum dicoccoides | reverse complement strand
CCGGGGAGGGGGGGGGAGTGGCGTGGGGCAGTGGGAGGAGGAGCCGTGGGCGGGGGCGGGCGCGACCAAATCGGCCGGCATCGGAGAAGAATGAGGAAGGAGAGGACCGCGAGTTTGGTCGGGAAAACAATGAGGGGTAAATTGTAAAAACAGCGCTGCGACATGTTTTTCAGGACTGAGGGAGTAGTAAATAAGTTTTTGATAATTGATGAATAAAGTTGTCTGCATTTACTGTAAGTCTTTTTTGAGTGGTGGGCACTACAGGTCTGCTATTTGCACTGCTGAATTCAGGGTAAGAATTTTGATTTCGAATATGAATTTGGAGACTAAGATGGTCAAATCAGATGTTAGCTCATGTGAGGAGAAAGTTTAACTGGAAACTTAAAAGGTGCATTTTGTCATGCTAATACAATTTTGAGATAATATAGCATGGAGAGTTAAACATTCTTGGCAGAACAATGCAATATCAAATCAGTGCATTTTCTTATAGGAATAGACAGGAGAGCTATCAAAACAAACATTATTTAGGGTAGAATAACCATATGTATAGAATTTCATGTTTAATTGTTCAGGGCACAGGTTTTTGCAAACATAGTACCAAAACACGGTTACTTGTGAAGATAAAATTGCTGACCATGTGACCATGCAGTAGCATTCACACACAATCGATATATTTATTAATGAAAAACTAAATCAGTCAAAAAGATGGACGTATGTAGATTGCAGAACGCCGCCATTCCTTTTATTAGCACTTTAAATGTTGATCCAAGATCTTTTTAGATTCAGTGCATCTTTTTTGCTGAAGGCGATTTATTTGTTTCAGTTGCAGGCTTGCAGCCCTGTAATCCACAAAATTGTTTGTAAATAAATATTAAGCGGACATGAAGAAATTCTAGTTTCTAAGTTGAAGTTTAGACCTTCTATAGGACTTCTTCTGGGTGAATCATTTTTGGTTGCAGTACCAATGTCAGAAGATGGTGCTTCTTGTTCCTTGGTAGAAGATGGTGCTATGTGTTCCTTCAAATTATTGAAAGAAAATCACGGTGACAATGAACTAAATAAGTTTAGTCAATGGTATAACTAAGTAATAAATGGATTTACCATTGTCCCCGTCCTTGTCCTCAAGTTCTTTGTTGTTACTGCTTGTGTAGGACAACTTGAGCAAAGGACAGATGAACGTATTTAGTTGTATTTTTGAGTGATTACATTGCTGCCATATGCAAGAGTGTCAAAGATTGAGTAGCTTGACAATCATGAACAATGCAATTATGCATTAGATAAATAAATTGAAAATTTATACTATATCCGTAAAGCAAAAGTACACACCTTGCTAGATTTCCAAGATGAGTAAGTTGATGTGCTGCTTGACCCAGAGCGGTATGTTGCTCGAATCATCCTGTATACAACCTGCACTTTTTTGTCGGCACAATAGTGACCAAAACAAAATAAATTTCATACGTATATCGAAGAAGAATTGGGGGAAGAGGAGATGCAGGAACGAAGAAGAATTGCCGGGCCGTGCAACCGAACTGATCGAGTAAATCGAGCTGACGCCGTGACCAGCCATCTGGCAAGGCGCTGCTAGTCCAATCAGCGCGGTCGCCATGGATCCATCACTCTGGACCAGCGACCCAATGGAAAAAGAATAAAATAAGTGTACAACATGATCTAAATACGTCACCTTTCCGAGCGTGTAGGCCCAAGGCCGATCCGGTTACCCCGACTCCAACGATGATGACGTCTGTCGGCATCGGGCCATCCATGGTCGCGCTCCCTTCTCCGTTAGTGACCGCACTGCCATCCTCCGGCGCTGCGGAGGAAGAGCACATGCAGACGAGGTAGTGGCGGTGGACTTCGTCGGCCGGCAGGGGGCGGACCGACGGAGACAACAATGTTGAGAGAGGAGAACTATGGGTTAGAGCATCTCCAGCCGTTGGCCCCCCAGGACGCATAAAAATCACCCCCTGGGGGTGAGCCGACGATACAATCAGCATTGGGGGTGGTTTTGCGCCCAGTCGTCGCCCCCAGGCGCCGATATTGGCCCACTTTTCAGCCCCATTTCGGCGAATAAATGGCCCATATGGGCGACAATAGACCCATATTCGACGTGGTTCACCGTTGCTCGGCGTTCAATTATCAACATAAATTTTTTTATCACATATTTCATCATAGAAAAATCAAATACGTCAACAAAATAGTACAACAACAAATAGTTCAATACAAATTATATAGTTCAACAAATAAAAACTCATATTTCATCACACGTCGCGCCCGGCGTCGCCCTTGAACCTCCATCAGATCTTGCTGCAGTTGATGATGCACCTGTGGGTCTCAAATCTCCTGACGCATACTGAGATAGGCAGTCCAGATTGCCGGTAGTTGGTGATCAACTTTGGCTAGAGGACCCTGCCTGTAGTATGGTTTAGTGTCAAACATTGGGTCTTCTTGCTCACTCTCGATGATCATGTTGTGCAAGATGACACAGCAAGTCATAATCTCCCACATTTGGTCTTTCGACCAGGTCTGAGCAGGGTACCGGACAACAGCAAATCGAGATTGGAGCACACCAAATGCCCGCTCGACATCCTTCCTGCAAGCCTCCTGAACCTTCACAAACCAGGCGTTCTTGCCTCCTGGCACAGGGTTTGAGATCGTATTCACAAATGTCGACCATCTCGGATAGATGCCATCAGCTAGATAGTACCCCTTGTTGTAGTGCCGCCCATTGATCTCGAAGTTCACCGGAGGAGAATGACCTTCAACAAGCTTGGCAAAGACAAGAGAGCACTATAGCACATTGATGTCATTGTGAGTTCCTGGCATACCAAAGAAGGAGTGCCAAATCCAGAGGTCCTGTGTGGCCATTGCCTCAAGTACCACACTACAACCGCCTTTGGTGCCTTTGTACATCCCCTGCCAAGCAAATGGGCAATTCTTCCATTTCCAATGCATGCAGTCGATGCTTCCAAGCATCCTAGGAAATCCTCTTTGCTGCATTCTGTGCTAGGATCCGAGTAGTGTTTTTCGCATTGGGTGTTCTCAAGTATTGCGATCCAAACACTGCCACCACTGCCCGGCAGAACTTGTAGAAACACTCCATGCTGGTGGACTCGGCCATGCACCCATAGTCGTCCAGTGAATCACCGGGAGCTCCATATGCAAGCATCCTCATCGCTGTCGTGCACTTTTGGATCGAGGTGAATCCAAGTTTCCCGGTGCAATCCATCTTGCACTTGAAGTAGTTGTCAAACTCCCGGATGGAATTCACAATCCTGAGGAAGAGATTTCGGCTCATCTGATAACGGCGCCGAAATGTTTTATCGCCATGAAGTGGAGCATCGGCGAAGTAGTCGGAGTAGAGCATGCAGTAGCCTTCGAGACGATGCCGGTTTTTTGCTTTCACCTGCCCCGACACCGAGCCACCTCGTCGCGGCTTTTCATTGCTCGCCAGCAGTTGGGCGAGGGCGGCGAGCACCATCAGATGCTCTTCTTCCTAGACGTCGGCCTCGGCCTCCTCCTCCAGCAGCGCGGCGAGCGCTTCCTCGTCATCCGAGTCCATCCCCGAGGCAGGCAAATCGCCGAACACCTTACGCCCGGTGGGCGTGCACCCGCCGAACCGCCCCTCCGCGGCCAGAAACGGCGGCCTGAAACGCCCAGCTATTGTTGGAGGGGCTGCTGCGGCGAACCTCTGCTATTTGTCCGGTGGGGAATGACTATCTAGCGGTGAAGGGCGGCGGGAGGCGCCGGGATATAACTAGTGGAGGCCAAGGGCGCGGGGGGTGGAAGGCGGGCCAGGGAAGAAAATCTTGACTTTTCGCCTGACGGTGTGGGCCAACCACGCTTTTCCCTTGCGCCGGAGCCCCCGATCGCCCGCAGTGCGCCGGGTTCGGCCTATGGCCGCCGGGCGGAAAAAGGGCTGAACCGGTGCTTTTCGTCATCCTGAGGGCGTGACTGGGGCGTTTTTTGGCGCCGACGCCGAAAAAGTGGCCTGGGGGGCAGTTGGGGGTGCGACTGGGGTGTTTTTTGGCGTCGGCGCCGAAAAAGTGGCCTGGGGGCCTGTTGGGGGCGCGGCTGGAGATGCCCTTACGTTGCTATCTCGAGGGAAGGGGAGGGGTTATAGGAATGTGAGGTGGCGTTGAGGGGGCTGGCAAACCTGCGACGGCGAGATGGCCACAACGTACCTAGGGTTCGTCTAGGACTCTAGGTTGCGAGTTATACGAGAGGTCGGGAGAGGAGCGTCAATCTGATTCTATCGATCGAGACGAACGACGGTTAGTGATCTCGCGGGCTGTAGAGGTTAAGGGGAACGTGGATTTTTGAAGCTCAGCCTTTCAGACACCTCATATCTTTATGGTGCGCTCCGCTTATCATGTGAGGATGACCATGAATAAGCTGAAAACCAGACGGCCGGAATCAGCTAGTTCAGTTAACAAACATCAAGGATATTTGGGACTTTGGGATACTAGCGCACCAAACAAGGTCAAAATTCACATGTGGAGAGTTATAAGGAATGGTTTGGCAGTAGGTGCAGAAGTGTTGCACCGACGGATCTGAAGGAAATATGCCCTAGAGGCAATAATAAAGTTATTATTTATTTCCTTATATCATGATAAATGTTTATTATTCATGCTAGAATTGTATTAACCGGAAATATAATACATGTGTGAATATATAGACAAACTTAGTGTCACTAGTATGCCTCTACTTGACTAGCTCGTTAATCAAAGATGGTTATGTTTCCTAACCATGAACAAAGTGTTGTTATTTGATTAACGAGGTCACATCATTAGTTGAATGATCTGATTGACATGACCCATTCCATTAGCTTAGCACCCGATCGTTTAGTATGTTGCTATTGCTTTCTTCATGACATATACATGTTCCTATGACTATGAGATTATGCAACTCCCGTTTGCCGGAGGAACACTTTGGGTGCTACCAAACGTCACAACGTAACTGGGTGATTATAAAGGAGCATTACAGGTGTCTCCAAAGGTAGATGTTGGGTTGGCGTATTTCGAGATTAGGATTTGTCACTCCGATTGTCGGAGAGGTATCTCTGGGCCCTCTCGGTAATGCACATCACATAAGCCTTGCAAGCATTGCAACTAATGAGGTAGTTGCGAGATGATGTATTACGGAACGAGTAAAGAGACTTGCCAATAACGAGATTGAACTAGGTATTGGAATACCGACGATCGAATCTCGGGCAAGTAACATACCGATGACAAAGGGAACAACGTGTGTTGTTATGCGGTCTGACCGATAAAGATCTTCGTAGAATATGTAGGAGCCAATATGGGCATCCAGGTCCCGCTATTGGTTATTGACCGGAGACGTGTCTCGGTCATGTCTACATTGTTCTCGAACCCGTAGGGTCCGCACGCTTAAGGTTACGATGACAGTTATATTATGAGTTTATGCATTTTGATGTACCGAAGGTTGTTCAGAGTCCCGGATGTGATCACGGACATGACGAGGAGTCTCGAAATGGTCGAGACATAAAGATTGATATATTGGAAGCCTATATTTGGATATCGGAAGTGTTCCGGGTGAAATCGGGATTTTAGCGGAGTACCGGGAGGTTACCGGAACCCCCCGGGAACCATATGGGCCTTAGTGGGCTTTAGTGGAAAGGAGAAAGGGGCAGCCCAAGGTGGGATGCGCGCCTCCCCCCTCCCCTAGTCCTATTAGGACTAGGAGAGGTGGCCGGCCCCCTCTCTCTCTTTCCCCCCCGAGGAATCCTATTCCA
>NC_041382.1:705747831-705754088 GCF_002162155.2 Triticum dicoccoides | reverse complement strand
CCTACTCCCGGAGGGAGTAGGACTCTCCTGGCGCGCCCCTTGTGGCCGGCCAGCCTCCCCCTTTGGT
This sequence comes from Triticum dicoccoides, assembly GCF_002162155.2. NCBI lineage: Eukaryota > Viridiplantae > Streptophyta > Magnoliopsida > Poales > Poaceae > Triticum > Triticum dicoccoides. Next base: position 705,754,021 of record NC_041382.1, on the reverse strand, counting down.
CCTTTATATACTAAGGTAGAGGCACCCTAGAAAACACAAGTTGATCCACGTGATCTATTCCTTAGCCGTGTGCGGTGCCCCCAGCCATCATATTCCTCGATAATAATGTTGCGGAGTTTAGGCGAAGCCCTGCTGCTGTAGTGCATCAAGATCGTCACCATGCCGTCGTGCTGACAGAACTCTTCCCCGACACTTTGCTGGATCGGAGTCCGGGGATCGTCATCGAGCTGAACGTGTGCTCGAACTCAGAGGTGCCGTAGTTTCGGTGCTTGATCGGTCGGATCGGGAAGACGTACGACTACTTCCTCTATGTTGTGTCAACGCTTCCACAGTCGGTCTGCGTAGGTACGTAGACAACACTCTCCCCTCTCGTTGCTATGCATCACATGATCTTGCGTGAGCGTAGGAATTTTTTTGAAATTACTACGAAACCCATCAGTGGTATCAGAGCCAGGTTATTTATGTTGATGTTATATGCACGAGTAGAATACAAGTGAGTTGTGGGCGATAGCATTGTTGGACGAGACGACCCGGACCAACATTACGCGTACGCTTACGCGAGACCGGTTCCCCCGACGTGCTTTGCACATAGGTGGCTTGCGGGCGACTGTCTCTCCAACTTTAGTTGAACCGAGTATGGCTACGCCCGGTCCTTGCGAAGGTTAAAACGGAGTCTATTTGACAAACTATCATTGTGGTTTTGATGCGTAGGTGAGATTGGTTCTTGCTTAAGCCCGTAGCAGCCACGTAAAACTTGCAACAACCAAGTAGAGGACGTCTAACTTGTTTTTGCAGGGCATGTTGTGATGTGATATGGTCAAGGCATGATGCTGAATTTTATTGTATGAGATGATCATGTTTTGTAACCAAGTTATCGGCAACTGGCAGGAGCCATATGGTTGTCGCTTTATTGTATACAATGCAATCGCGATGTAATGCTTTACTTTATCACTAAGCGGTAGCGATAGTCGTGGAAGCATAAGATTGGTGAGACGACAACGATGCTACGATGGAGATCAAGGTGTCGCGCCAGGTGACGATGGTGATCATGACGATGCTTCAGAGATGGAGATCACATGCACAAGATGATGATGGCCATATCATATCACTTATATTGATTGCATGTGATGTTTATCCTTTTATGCATCTTATCTTGCTTTGATTGACGGTAGCATTATAAGATGATCTCTCACTAAATTATCAAGAAGTGTTCTCCCTGAGTATGCATCGTTGCGAAAGTTCTTCGTGCTGAGACACCACGTGATGATCGGGTGTGATAGGTTCTACGTTCAAATACAACGGGTGCAAAACAGTTGCACACGCGGAATACTCAGGTTATACTTGATGAGCCAAGCATATACAGATATGGCCTCGGAACACGGAGACCGAAAGGTCGAGCGTGAACCATATAGTAGATATGATCAACATAACGATGTTCACCATTGAAAACTACTCCATCTCACGTGATGATCGGTTATGGTTTAGTTGATTTGGATCACGTAATCACTTAGAGGATTAGAGGGATGTCTATCTAAGTGGGAGTTCTTTAATTAATTTGATTAACTGAACTTAAACTTATCATGAACTTAGTACCTGATAGTATCTTGCTTATTTATGTTGATTGTAGATAGATGGCTCGTGCTGTTGTTCCATTGAATTTTAATGTGTTCCTTGAGAAAGCAAAGTTGAAAGATGATGGTAGCAATTACACGGACTGGGTCCGTAACTTGAGGATTATCCTCATTGCTGCACAGAAGAATTACGTCCTGGAAGCACCGCTGGGTGCCAGGCCTGCTGCAGGAGCAACGCCGGATGTTATGAACGTCTGGCAGAGCAAAGCTGATGACTACTCGATAGTTCAGTGTGCCATGCTTTACGGCTTAGAATCGGGACTTCAACAACGTTTTGAACGTCATGGAGCATATGAGATGTTCCAGGAGTTGAAGTTAATATTTCAAGCAAATGCCCGGATTGAGAGATATGAAGTCTCCAATAAGTTCTATAGTTGCAAGATGGAGGAGAACAGTTTTGTCAGTGAGCATATACTCAAAATGTCTGGGTATAATAATCACTTGATTCAATTGGGAGCTAATCTTCCAGATGATTGCATCATTGACAGAATTCTCCAATCACTGCCACCAAGCTACAAGAGCTTCGTGATGAACTATAATATGCAAGGGATGAACAAGACTATTCCTGAGCTCTTCGCGATGCTGAAAGCTGCGAAGGTAGAAATCAAGAAGGAGCATCAAGTGTTGATGGTCAACAAGACCACTAGTTTCAAGAAAAAGGGCAAAGGAAAGAAGAAGGGGAACTTCAAGAAGAACGGAAAGCCAGTTGCTGCTCAAGAGAAGAAACCCAAGTCTAGACCTAAGCCTGAAACTGAGTGCTTCTATTGCAAGCAGACTTTCCACTGGAAGCGGAACTGCCCCAAGTATTTGGCGGATAAGAAGGATGGCAAGGTGAACAAAGGTATATGTGATATACATGTTATTGATGTGTACCTTACTAATGCTCGCAGTAGCACCTGGGTATTTGATACTGGTTCTGTTGCTAATATTTGCAACTCGAAACAGGGACTACGGATTAAGCAAAGATTGGTTAAGGACGAGGTGACGATGCGCGTGGGAAACGGTTCCAAAGTCGATGTGATCGCAGTTGGCACGCTACCTCTACATCTACCTTCGGGATTAGTATTAGACCTAAATAATTGTTATTTAGTGCCAGCGTTGAGCATGAACATTATATCTGGATCTTGTTTGATGCGAGACGGTTATTCATTTAAATCAGAGAATAATGGTTGTTCTATTTATATGAGTAATATCTTTTATGGTCATGCACACTTGAAGAGTGGTCTATTCTTGTTGAATCTCGATAGTAGTAACACACATATTCATAATGTTGAAGCCAAAAGATGCAGAGTTGATAATGAGAGTGCAACTTATTTGTGGCACTGCCGTTTAGGTCATATCGGTGTAAAGCGCATGAAGAAACTCCATTCTGATGGACTTTTGGAACCACTTGATTATGAATCACTTGGTAATTGCGAACCGTGCCTCATGGGCAAGATGACTAAAACACCGTTCTCCGGTACTATGGAGAGAGCAACAGATTTGTTGGAAATCATACATACAGATGTATGTGGTCCAATGAATATTGAGGCTCGTGGCGGATATCGTTATTTTCTCACCTTCACAGATGATTTAAGCAGATATGGGTATATCTACTTAATGAAACATAAGTCTGAAACATTTGAAAAGTTGAAGGAATTTCAGAGTGAAGTTGAAAATCATCGTAACAAGAAAATAAAGTTTCTACGATCTGATCGTGGAGGAGAATATTTGAGTTATGAGTTTGGTGTACATTCGAAAAATTGTTGAATAGTTTCGCAGCTCACGCCACCCGGAACACCTCAGCGCAATGGTGTATCCGAACGTCGTAATCGTACTTTACTAGATATGGTGCGATCTATGATGTTTCTTACTGATTTACCACTATCGTTTTGGGGATACGCTCTAGAGACGGCCGCATTCACGTTAAATAGGGCACCATCAAAATCCGTTGAGACGACGCCTTATGAACTGTGGTTTGGCAAGAAACCAAAGTTGTCGTTTCTGAAAGTTTGGGGCTGCGATGCTTATGTGAAAATACTTCAACCTGATAAGCTCGAACCCAAATTGGAGAAATGTGTCTTCATAGGATATCCAAAGGAAACTATTGGATACACCTTCTATCACAGATCCGAAGGCAAGACTTTTGTTGCTAAATTCGGAAACTTTCTGGAGAAGGAGTTTCTCTCGAAAGAAGTGAGTGGGAGGAAAGTAGAACTTGACGAGGTAACTGTACATGCTCCCTTATTAGAAAATAGTACATCACAGAAAACTGCTTCTGTGACACCTACACCAGTTAGTGAGGAAGTCAATGATAATGATCATGAAACTTCAGAACAAGATACTACTGAACCTCGTAGATCAACTAGAGTAAGATCCGCGCCAGAGTGGTACGGTAATCCCGTTCTGGAAGTCATGATGCTAGATCATGATGAACCTACGAACTATGAAGAAGCAATGGTGAGCCCAGATTCCGCAAAGTGGCTTGAAGCCATGAAATCTGAGATGGGATCCATGTATGAGAACAAAGTATGGACTTTGGTTGACTTGCCCGATGATCGGCAAGCAATTGAGAATAAATGGATCTTCAAGAAGAAGACTGACGCTGACGGTAATATTACTGTCTACAAAGCTTGACTTGTTGCAAAAGGTTTTTGGCAAGTTCAAGGGATTGACTACGATGAGACCTTCTCACCCGTAGCGATGCTTAAGTCTGTCCGAATCATGTTAGCAATTGCCGCATTTTATGATTATGAAATTTGGCAGATGGATGTCAAAACTGCATTCCTGAATGGATTTCTGGAAGAAGAGTTGTATATGATGCAACCAGAAGGTTTTGTCGATCCAAAGGGAGCTAACAAAGTGTGCAAGCTCCAGCGATCCATTTATGGACTGGTGCAAGCCTCTCGGAGTTGGAATAAACGTTTTGATAGTGTGATCAAAGCATTTGGTTTTATACAGACTTTTGGAGAAGCCTGTATTTACAAGAAAGTGAGTGGGAGCTCTGTAGCATTTCTGATATTATATGTGGATGACATATTGCTGATTGGAAATGATATAGAATTTCTGGATAGCATAAAGGGATACTTGAATAAGAGTTTTTCAATGAAAGACCTCGGTGAAGCTGCTTACATATTAGGCATTAAGATCTATAGAGATAGATCAAAACGCTTAATTGGACTTTCACAAACAACATACCTTGACAAAATTTTGAAGAAGTTCAAAATGGATCAAGCAAAGAAAGGATTCTTGCCTGTGTTACAAGGTGTGAAATTGAGTAAGACTCAATGCCCGACCATTGCAGAAGATAGAGAGAATATGAAAGATGTTCCCTATGCATCAGCGATAGGATCTATCATGTATGCAATGCTATGTACCAGACCTGATGTGTGCCTTGCTATAAGTCTAGCAGGGAGGTACCAAAGTAATCCAGGAGTGGATCACTGGACAGCGGTCAAGAACATCCTGAAATACCTGAAAAGGACTAAGGATATTCTTCTCGTATATGGAGGTGACAAATAGCTCGTCGTAAATTGTTACCTTGATGCAAGCTTTGACACTGATCCGGACGATTCTAAATCGCAAACCGGATACATGTTTACATTAAACGGTGGAGCTGTCAGTTGGTGCAGTTCTAAACGAAGCGTCGTAGCGGGATCTACATGTGAAGCGGAGTACATAGCTGCTTCGGAAGCAGCAAATGAAGGAGTCTGGATGAAGGAGTTCATATCCGATCTAGGTGTCATACCTAGTGCATCGGGTCCAATGAAAATCTTTTGTGACAATACTGGTGCAATTGCCTTGGCAAAGGAATCCAGATTTCACAAGAGAACCAAGCACATCAAGAGACGCTTCAATTCCATCCGGGATCTAGTCCAGGTGGGAGACATAGAGATTTGCAAGATACATACGGATCTGAATGTTGCAGACCCGTTGACTAAGCCTCTTCCACGAGCAAAACATGATCAGCACCAAGGCTCCATGGGTGTTAAAATCATTACTGTGTAATCTAGATTATTGACTCTAGTGCAAGTGGGAGACTGAAGAAAATATGCCCTAGAGGCAATAATAAAGTTATTATTTATTTCCTTATATCGTGATAAATGTTTATTATTCATGCTAGAATTGTATTAACCGGAAACATAATACATGTGTGAATATATAGACAAACTTAGTGTCACTAGTATGCCTCTACTTGACTAGCTCGTTAATCAAAGATGGTTATGTTTCCTAACCATGAACAAAGTGTTGTTATTTGATTAACGAGGTCACATCATTAGTTGAATGATCTGATTGACATGACCCATTCCATTAGCTTAGCACCCGATCGTTTAGTATGTTGCTATTGCTTTCTTCATGACATATACATGTTCCTATGACTATGAGATTATGCAACTCCCGTTTGCCGGAGGAACACTTTGGGTGCTACCAAACGTCACAACGTAACTGGGTGATTATAAAGGAGCATTACAGGTGTCTCCAAAGGTAGATGTTGGGTTGGCGTATTTCGAGATTAGGATTTGTCACTCCGATTGTCGGAGAGGTATCTCTGGGCCCTCTCGGTAATGCACATCACATAA
>NC_041382.1:705673795-705747271 GCF_002162155.2 Triticum dicoccoides | reverse complement strand
GGAATCCTACTCCCAGAGGGAGTAGGACTCTCCTGGCGCGCCCCTTGTGGCCGGCCAGCCTCCCCCCTTTGGTCCTTTATATACTGAGGTAGAGGCACCCTAGAAAACACAAGTTGATCCATGTGATCTATTCCTTAGCCGTGTGCGGTGCCCCCAGCCATCATATTCCTCGATAATACTGTAGCGGAGTTTAGGTGAAGCCCTGCTACTGTAGTGCATCAAGATCGTCACCACACCGTCGTGCTGACGGAACTCTTCCCCGACACTTTGCTGGATCGGAGTCCGGGGATCGTCATCGAGCTGAACGTGTGCTCGAACTCGGAGGTGCCGTAGTTTCGGTGCTTGATCGGTCGGATCGGGAAGACATACGACTACTTCCTCTACGTTGCGTCAATGCTTCCGCAGTCGGTCTACGTAGGTACGTAGACAGCACTCTCCCCTCTCGTTGCTATGCATCACATGATCTTGCGTGAGCGTAGGAAATTTTTTGAAATTACTACGAAACCCATCAGGATCAAACTAGGAGTGTTCTGTGCCGTGTGTGGGTGTGAGGAGACTATCATGCACATATTTTGGTCTTGCCAACATTCAGTCCAGTTTTGGAACTAGTTGCATTCAAAAAAGGGAGTCACGGTGGCAGCCCCATCGAGTTTCACAGGCTCCCAGAGCGAGCTGGCAAATTGGTTGCTAGGATGGTTTGCTAAAGCTCATGCAGATGAGCGGGAGGCGATGATCCATGCGGTCTATGCCCTTTGGTTGGCATGGAACAAGACAAAGAGCGGCAAGAGAATTGATGAACCACATGAAATAATAGAGAGGGTTTGCTCTTTCATGAGAGAATGGCAGGAGGTTCACGAGAGGCCGGCCCGGGAGGCCAAACCCTCTGTTATGCAGCGATGGATGGCGCCAGAAGAGGGATGGGTCAAGGCCAACACTAACGGGCCATCATGCAAGTTCAGAGGCAAGAGTGGAGGAGGTGTGGTGCTTCGGGACTATAACGGTGCTTTTCTTGCAGGAGGGTGCCACTTCCCTCATGTTGTGGAGGCCGAGGGTGCCGAGATAAAGGCGAGCAAGAGGGCTCTTTTGGTGCCTGCGGAGATCAATGTTTAGAGGATTCATCTAGAGCTGGACAGCCAGGCTCTAGTGCAAATGATCAACAGCCCGGAGAGGATTTTGGCAGCGACAGGATCATGGGTGGAGGAGATCAAGACCATGTTTCAGTCTTTCGAGGATTTTAGAGTTTCGTGGGTGAGGCGTTCTTCAAATGTTGTCATGCATAAGTTAGCTAAGATAGGTGTAGGAGAAGAACTTTGTAAGGTGTGGATCGGGTCACCTCCAGATTGTATTCTGGATGTGATCGCAGACGAGATTCCAAACTTTGTATGAATTAATAAAAGCGGCGGCATTTACCCTCAAAAAAATATTGCTTTGAGATCTGTGCTACACAACTAACTTACTACATGGCATTTTCTCTTTTTTTCTTCAAAACAACACATCATACGAACTTCAAACTTTTCAGGACAACCAAATATTGTTACTACAATGTGAGAAAATACTTTCAGATTTTTTCGTCCGACATAAATATACAAAATGAGATTTTTTGAGTAAAAAATATAATATTTACTATATATAATTCACGAGAAAATCTAAAGGTTTTTTCCCACATTGTAGTAAGAATGTTCTGTTGTCTTGCAAAGTTTGAAGTTCATGTGTTGTTCTATTTGGAAGAAACAAAAAAACAAATGTACTTGCACAGATCGCGATGCAGAAATGGATGGCTAGATAAGCGGGTGTGGGAAAGCCTATGCTTCCTCAAATGTTAACCAGGTTAAAGGGCAGGCAAAAAGGCCCAATGAACCACAAATCTCAGATTTGTTTTCTGGAGTAGCAGCCCCTTAGGACAGGGCATCTAACAGCCAAAAACGATCCTAATGTGAGATCTAACGGGCAGAAATCATGAGGGCTTGAGAGAGCTCCGTTTAGGCTCGGTTATACTGTCCTAAAAATGTGACTTTCGGGATGTGAGAAATAAGTCCAGCATCTTCCCCATTGCATCTCTTGACTAGAACCGGACTCTTCTCACCCTCTCTTTCTTCTCCTCCTCCTCTTCCGAGGCTGCTGTTGGTGTCAAAACCGGTAGATCTCGGGTAGGGGGTCCCGAACTGTGCGTCTAAGGATCGATGGTAAAAGGAGACAAGGGACATGATGTTTACCCAGGTTTGGGCCCTCTTGATGGAGGTAATACCCTACGTCCTGCTTGATTGACTTTCATGAGTATAGGGGTTACAAGAGTTGATATACCACGAGATCGTAATGGCTAAACCCTAATTGCCTAGCCTGTATGATTATGATTCTGTCTCTATGGACTAAACCCTCTAGTTTATATAGACACCGGAGGGGGCTAGGGTTGTACAGAGTCGGTATACAGAGGAAGGAATATTCATATCTGCACGCTAAGCTTGCCTTCCACGCCAAGGAGAGTCCCATCCGGACACGAGGGAAAGCCTTCTATCTTGTATCTTCACAGCCCATCTGTTTGGCCCACATCACGTAGCCCGGACACCCAAGGACCCCATAGTCCAGGACTCCCTCAGTAGCCCCTGAACCATTCTTCAATGATGATGTACCCGGCGCGTAGATTGTCTTCAGCATTGCAAGGCTGGTTCCTCCTCTGAATTTCATCAAAGTAGTTGACCGTCTGTACTATATCCGGCTTTGTACAACAGTCATACCTCTGAAATTAAAATATAGATAAGTTCTGTCCTCCGAAGATTTCACTGACGAGATGTTACGTCCGGCCATTTCATTATTTTAGACCGTCTTTTGGCCTTCCGTTTCGCATTTCGAGACGCAACCACTGACAACATGTCTTGTCAAAGAAAAGATCGTGCCCCCTTATTATGGGATTCTCATCAAGACGGGTACGTGAAACCCAACCGTGCCATTCTGCATGACCCCTTGAAAATAGGCGAGTTTTAAGGCTCGAGGGAGGGGACACTTGATATTCGTAGTCAATATAAGTGGATAGAACCCATCTGTTCCAACCCACACCTCATTCTCTCTGCCTCTCCGTCCCCGAGCTCCAGCACCCAAGTTTAGAGCCTTCCCCCCTTCCACAACTCCTCTGACCATGGCCGTCTCACAAGGCAAGTGGATGGCCTCCTCCGTTACGAAGGAGAACATTAAGGAACTGCGGGAAGAGCGATATCTAACCACGAAGATTAGGCACAGGCTTCCTGATCCGGAGCAGGTCATCCCTACTCCGGAGCCTGGCGAGAGGGTGGTATTCATCCCCCACTTCCTTCGCGGACTTGGATTTGCCCGTCACCCCTTTGTGAGGGGCCTCATGTTCTACTATGGGCTGGATTTTCACGATCTGGCCCCAAATTCGTTCCTCCACATCTCAGTGTTTATCATCGTGTGTGAGGCCTTCCTCCGCGTCCCACCACACTTCGGTCTGTGGCTCAAGATCTTTAATGTGAAGCCGAAGGTGGTCAACGGGCAACACGCGGATTGTGGTGGAGCCATGGTGAGCAAGCTCCCCAAAATCAATTGGCCAAAGGGAGCTTTTGTGGACACCGTCAAGATATGGCAACAAGAATTGTTCTACATCACAGAACCCCGCGGCTCCAAGTGGGCAGCCGCTCCAGCCTTTAGATCCGGACCCCCACTAAGGCTCACATCCTGGACCGACAAAGGTACGGACTGGGGGTCGGTCTCTGAGGTGTTGTGCTTGCAAAAATGTGTCAAGAGCATGATAGAGAAGAACATTACTCTTGTTGATGTTATCCAAGTGATGCTAATCCACCAGGTACTTCCCTGCCAGCGGCGGCCCCTCAAAATGTGGGAGTTTAATCTGGAAGGTCCGCGGACCTTACAACTGTTGGGGAACACAATAATTTTAAAAATTTCCTATGCACACGCAAGATCCATCTAGGTGATGCATAGCAACGAGAGGGGAGAGTGTTGTCCACGTACCCTCGTAGACCGTAATAGGAAGCGTTATGACAAATCTGTTGATGTAGTCATACGTCTTCACGATCTGACCGATCCTAGCACCGAAGATACGGCAACTCCGCGATCTGCAGACGTTCAGCTCGGTGACGTCCCACGAACTCTAGATCTGGCTGAGGTCAAGGGAGAGTTGCGTTAGCACGATGGCATGGTGACGGTGATGATGAAGCTACTGACGCAGGGCTTCACCTAAGCACTGCAACGATATGACCGAGGTGGAAAACTGTGGAGGGGGGCACCGCACACGGCTAAAACAATCAACTTGTGTGTTATGGGGTGCCCCCTCCCCCATATATAAAGGAGTGGAGGAGGGGAGGGCCGGCCCTCTCTATGGCGTGCCCCAAGGGAGATTCCTGCTCCTAGTAGGAGTAGGTTTCCCCCTTTCCCTAGTTGGAGTAGGAGAAGAAGGAAGGGAAGAGGGAGAGAAGGAAAGAGGGGGGCGCCGCCCCCTCCCTAGTCCAATTCGGACCAGCCCAGGGGGGGCGCAGCCACCCCTTGAGGCCCTTTTCTCCTTTCCCGTATGGCCCGTTAAGGCCCATTACTTCCCCGACGAATTCCCGTTACTCTCCGGTACTCCGAAAAATACCCGAATCACTCGGAACCTTTCCGATGTCCGAATATAGCCTTCCAATATATCGATCTTTACGTCTCGACCATTTTGAGACTCCTAGTCATGTCCGTGATCTCATCCGGGACTCTGAACAACCTTAGGTACATCAAATCACATAACTCATAATACAAATCATCGTCGAACGTTAAGCGTGCGGACCCTACAGGTTCGAGAACTATGTAGACATGACCAAGACACATCTCTGGTCAATAACCAATAGCGGAACCTGGATGCCCATATTGGCTCCTACATAGTCTACGAAGATCTTTATCGGCCAAACCGCATAACAAGATATGTTGTTCCCTTTGTCATCGGTATGTTACTTGTCCGAGATTCGATCGTCAGTATCTCAATACCTAGTTCAATCTCGTTACCGGCAAGTCTGTTTACTTGTTCCGTAATGCATCATCCCGTAACTAACTCATTAGTCACAATGCTTGCAAGGCTTATAGTGATGTGCATTACCGAGAGGGCCCAGAGATACCTCTCCGATACACGGAGTGACAAATCCTAATCTCGATCTATGCGAACTCAACAAACACCATCGGAGACACCTGTAAAGCATCTTTAAAATCACCCAATTATGTTGACGTTTGATAGCGCACACGGTGTTCCTCCGGTATTCGGGAGTTGCATAATCTCATAGTCAGAGCAACATGTATAAGTCATGAAGAAAGCAGTAGCAATAAAACTGAACGATCATTATGCTAAGCTAACAGACGAGTCTTGTCCATCACATCATTCTCTAATGATGTGATCCCATTCATCAAATGACAACACATGTCCATGGGCAGGAAACTTAACCATCTTTGATTAACGAGCTAGTCAAGTAGATGCATACTAGGGACACTGTGTTTGTCTATGTATTCACTAAGTTTCCGGTTAATACAATTCTAGCATGAATAATAAACATTTATCATGATATAAGGAAATATAAATAACAACTTTATTATTGCCTCTACGACATATTTCCTTCACTTTCCCACTTGCACTAGAGTCAATCATCTAGTTCACATCGTCATGTGATTTAACACCAATAGTTCACATCTTTATGTGATTAGTTCACATCTCCATGTGACTAACACCCAAAGGGTTTACTAGAGTCAATAATCTAGTTCACATCGCTATGTGATTAACACCCAAAGAGTGATCATGTTTTGCTTGTGAGAGAAATTTAGTCAACTGGTCTGCCACATTCAGAGCCGTATGTATTTTGCAAATTTTCTATGTCTACAATGCTTTGCATAGAGCTTCTCTAGCTAATTTCACCCACTTTCAATATGTATCTAGATCGAGACTTAGAGTCATCCAGATCGGTGTCAAAGCTTGCATCGACGTAACTCTTTACGACGAACTCTTTGTCAGCTCCATAACCGAGAAACATTTCCTTATTCCACTAAGGATATTTTTGATAGTTGTCCAGTGATCCACTCCTGCATCACTATTGTACCCTCTTGCCAAACTTATGGTAAGGTACACAATAGGTCTGGTTCACATCATAGCATACTTTATATAACCTATGACTGAGGCATAGGGAATGACTTTTCATTTTCTTTCTATTTTCTACCGTGGTCGGGTTTTGAATCTTTACTCAACTTCACACCTTGCAACACAGGCAAGAACTACTTCTTTGACTGTTCCATTTTGAACTACTTCAAAATCTTGTCAAGGTATGTACTCATTGAAAATATATCAAGCGTCTTGATCTATCTCTATAGATCTTGATGCTCAATATGTAAGTAGCTTCACCGAGGTCTTTCTTTGAAAAACTCCTTTCAAACACTCATTTATACTTTCCAGAAAATTCTACATTATTTCCGATCAACAATATGTCATTCACATATACTTATCAGAAATGTTGTAGTGCTCCTACTCACTTTCTTGTAAATACAGACTTCACCGCAAGTCTGTATAAAACCATATGCTTTGATCACTTTATCAAAGCATATATTCCAACTCCGAGATGCTTGCACCAGTCCATAAATGGATCGTTGGAGCTTGCTCACTTTGTTAGCACCTTTAGGATCGACAAAACCTTCTGGTTGCATCATATACAACTCTTCTTTAAGAAATCCATTAAGGAATGCAGTTTTGACATCCATTTGCTAGATTTCATAAAATGCAGCAACTGCTAACATGATTCATACAGACTTTTAAGCATCGATACGAGTGAGAAAATCTCATCGTAGTCAACACCTTGAACTTGTCAAAAACATTCTGCGACAATTCGAGCTTTGTAGATAGTAACAGTACTATCACCATCCGTCTTCCTCTTGAAGATCCATTTATTCTCAATGAGTCACCGATCATCGGGCAAGTCAATCAAATTTCATACTTTGTTCTCATACATGGATCCCATCTCAGATTTCATGGCCTCAAGCCATTTTGCGGAATCTGGGCTCATCATCGATTCCTCATAGTTCGTAGGTTCGTCATTGTCAAGTAACATGACTTCCAGAACAGGATTACCATACCACTCTGGTGCGGACCGTACTCTGGTTGACCTACGAGGTTTGGTAGTAACTTGATCTGTAGTTTCATGATCATCATCATTAGCTTCCTCGCTAATTGGTGTAGGAATCAATGGAACTGATTTCTGTGATGAACTACTTTCCAATTCGGGAGAAGGTACAATTACCTTATCAAGTTCTACTTTCCTCCCACTCACTTCTTTCAAGAGAAACTCCTTCTCTACAAAGGAACCATTCTTAGCAACAAAATATCTTGCCTTCGGATCTATGATAGAAGGTGTAACCAACAGTTTCTTTTGGATATCCTATGAAGACGCACTACTCCGATTTGGGTTCAAGCTTTTCAGTTTGAAACTTTTTCACATAAGCATCGCAACCCCAAACTTTAAGAAGTGACAGCTTTGGTGTCTTGCCAAACCATAGTTCATACGGTGTCATCTCAATGGATTTAGATGGTGCCCTATTTAACGTGAATGCAGCAGTCTCTAATGCATAACCCCAAAACGATAGCGGTAAATCAGTAAGAGACATCATAGCTCGCACTATATCTATTAAAGTACGATTACGACGTTCGGACACACCATTACGCTGTGGTGCTCCAGGTGGCGTGAGTTGCGGAACTATTCCACATTGTTTCAAATGAAGACCGAACTCGTAACTCAAATATTCACCTCCACGATCAGATCGTAGAAACTTTATTTTCTTGTTACGATGATTTTCTACTTCACTCTGAAATTCTTTAAACTTTTCAAATGTTTCAGACTTATGTTTCATCAAATAGATAAACCCATATCTGCTCAAATCATCTCTGACGGTCAGAAAATAATGATACCCGCCATGAGCCTCAGCACTCATCGGACCGTATACATCAGTATGTATTATTTCCAATAAGTCAGTTTGCTTGCTCCATTGTTCCGGAGAACGGAGTCTTAGTCATCTTACCCATGAGGCATGGTTCGCAAGCATCAAGTGATTCATAATCAAGTGATTCCAAAAGCCCAACAGCATGGAGTTTCATCATGCGCTTCACACCAATATGACCTAAACGGCAGTGCCACAAATATGTTGCACTATCATTATCAACTTTGCATCTTTTGGCATCAATATTATGAATATGTGTATCACTACGGTCGAGATTCAATAAACCATTCACCTTGGGTGTATGACCACAGAAGGTTTTATTCATGTAAACAGAATAACAATTATTCTTTGACTTAAATGAATAACCGTATTGCAATAAACATTTATTTTAGGTTCAACGCAAACACCAAATAATATTTATTTTAGGTTCAACACTAATCTCGAAGGTAAAGGGAGTGTGCGATGGTGATCTTATCAACCTTCGAATTACTTCCAACAGACATCATCACCTCGTCCTCAACTAGTCTTTGTTTATTTTGCAACTCCCGTTTCGAGTTACTACTTTTAGCAACTCAACCAGTATCAAATACAGAGGAGTTTTCTATAAATACTAGTAAAGTACACATCAATAACATGTATATCAAATATACCTTTGTTCACTTTGTCGTCCTTCTTATCTGCCAAGTATCTAGGGCAGTTCCACTTCCAGTGACCATTTCCTTTGCAGTAGAAGCACTCAGTTTCAGGCTTGGGTCTAGCTTTGGGCTTCTTCATGGGAGTGGCAACTTGCTTGCCATTATTCTTGAAGTTCCCTTTCTTTCCCTTGCCCTTTTACTTGAAACTAGTGGTTTTGTCAACCATCAATATTTGATGCTTTTCTTGATTTCTACCTTCATCGATTTCAGCATCACGAAGAGCTCGGGAATCGTTTTCGTCATCCCTTGCATATTGTAGTTCATCATGAAGTTCCAGTAACTTGGTGATAGTGACTAGAGAAATATGTCAATCACTATTTTATTTGGAAGATTAACTCCCACTTGATTCAAGCGATTGTAGTACATAGACAATCTGAGCACATGCTCACTGGTTGAGCTATTCTCCTCCATCTTGTAGGAAAAGTACTTGTCAGAGGTCTCATACCTCTCGTGATGTGACGGCGGCCGATCTTTGATGAGAGTGGGAATAACTATCGATTGGGTGGATTTTGACCTTGACGATCCAGCTATACCATACCTGACGATACGCCTCGACAGTCGCTAAACCAATCTCCGATGGTTATTGACCTTGCCGTAGGCACGATCAACCTGAACAACGAGGTTCGAGGTCCTGCAAGCAACCGAAGAGCAGCAAGAACAAAGGTGAATTGCAACTGAAATTGCGGATGATAAATTGAGTACACCAACTAGATGAAAAGTTGAGGTTTCACTGTGGATCTAACAAGGCGGAAGTCCTACACGTCTCGTAGATGCGAATTGTAGCGATGGCTAGAGAATACAATAAAATCCAAGTCTAAGCCTAGCCGAAGTCTAATTATTTATAGTACTCCCTCCGTTCCTTGATATAGGGTGTATAGATTTTTGAGAAAAAATCTGAAATATAAGGTGTATTGCATTGCATCACTCATTAGGATAATTTTTTTTAGAGATTTGATTACATTTCTTTATATTAGGCAAGGTCCTCTGTTTTCTCATGTCAATTAGTCAGGTGAAATCTCGCCCAAAAGTTGTGAAATTTTCCCTCCACATGTGTTCTTTAATTTTCGTGCCAAAAATTATACACACTATATTTAGGAACAGAGGGAGTAGTACGGAGAGAAGCCGCCGTCTTGATTCGGTTGTTCCATGAAACAATCGTACGTTGTACGACTGAAGTTGGGCCGTTGCAGCACAGGGCCTAGCCAAGCCCATGACCATGTGCGCCTAGTTGCATGCATGCATCATGTGGCGTTCAGCACACTTGAGCCTGGGACCCACCTTTGCATGCACGTTGAACAAGCTTGCATGCCCATTGCTCCACTTGACGCATGTTGATTTGGTTAGGCTTCAATGCAAACTTCTGTATACATGCATAAAACACACACACACACACATGTTTGTATCAATTAGTCTTCGCATTTTCACCCGAGGTTTGTGCTCGTCTTCTGTCATCCTGCATATAATAAAATATTGTGTTGTATTTCTGTTTTGGATAACAAAATAATAAGCTCTATAATTTCTATTAGAATGCACCTGATAATTATCTTTATGAATAACAACGGTTATATCCGTCGGGTCCATGTCCATATCATCCTCCCTTTTTTGAAAATAAAGCCGTCCTCGGCGTCGCTTATTCTGAAAAAGTACTAACCAAGAAGACAATGTGTATGCATGGTATATGTATATATCATCCGTTTTAACTCCTCTCAAGTGTTGCACAATTAATACCTCTATGTAAGAGTGATGAGCATACCCGATGAGATTAAAAATCAAGGAATCATCACAAGAAATATATCGATGGAACAAACTACAACTTACTTTGCACATATCATCTGATTGGTAGTGCTCATCATTAAACCATCCCAATATATGTGAATAAATATTAGCAATGTCCAAATTAAAAGCTACAACATGCTTAGATAAGCAGTCATGCAGCAAGCTATTCGACATGTAATCCACAAATATATCGGAGGTCATATCAAAATGATTAAGCATGTTTTCTTCCAAACTAGCAAGTTTGAATCCATCAAAGTTATCGGACATGATGAAAATTTGACGCACCAAAAATTCATTGTTCACACCATATTCTCCAATCAATTTAATCTTAAGTTTACCAAATGTAAGAACACTAGTAAATGATGGCAAACTTGTCATTTCAGAAATTTTGTTTTTAGCATGTAGTAACTTCATAGGTTTATCGAGCATAATATAACAAAAAGAATTAGTAGGTGAAATGCATACTTCTTCACGTTGTATTATCTCTATGCAACCTAAATCATGAACAATGCTCTCAGATGGCTCATTACTAACAGAGGACAAAATATTTGTTTCGAGTACTTGATCACACGATGTAACCAATTTAGTAACACAAATATCCATAAGAGGTGGTGTGATCAAAATAGATGGCATGTCATTGAACTCAACACATGAAGATTTTAATTTAGCACGACATGGAACAGTCTCATGTGGATGGGTAGATTCAATACCTTGCTTATTACCTTTGATGGCCAACTCAGAAGATGTAGGTATTGTCAGTGGTATCATGCCACAAGCCGAGAGTGGTGTGGGTCCAACAACCACTGTAGTTTGCGCATGTGAAGAAATATCTGAAACAAAACTTCGTTTAGGGGCTCGCACTATGTGTTTGTTTGTCTCATGTATGTGTCTATTAATTTTCCGTTCAACTTTACAAGCAAGACGAAACAAACCATTCATGAAATAATATTCTTTATGCACAAGTATATCATAGATATCTCGGTTTAATCCCCTCAAAAATCTATTCATTGTAGCTTCTTCACATTCTTCTAAGTCACAACGAAATAAAGCAGTGCACAAATTATCATAATATTCTTCGACGGTGTGATATCCTTGTGCTAAACGTTGCAATTTCCTAATCAGATCACTAACATGGTATTAAGGAACAAATCGGTTTCGCATAACATGTTTGAAAGCTTTCCAAGTAGTAGGTAGATTAGAAATATTATCCCTGCAATAATTTCTCCACCAAACTAAAGCAAAACCGAAAAAGCTTTTAGTGGCATCATTTATTTTCTTATGCTCAGAAAAATCATGGTTACAAAATATTTTTTCTACCTCAATTTCCCAATCAATATATGAATCAGGGTCATATTTACCCTCAAAATTTGGCAAAGAAGTAACCTGATGATGCGTGTTTCTACCATGATGTACATCATGTGATCGTCGTCGTACCTTCTGTGGTGCGAAAGAGTGACATGTATCAAGATATGGCAAGTCATCTCCCACAATAGACGTAATCCAACCGTTGGGCGCACTAGAATCTGCCATGGTTAGTACCAGACAAAAACAAAATCACAAGTATAATGTTCCTTTAGTAATTACGGTGGGGCGGTGGAAAATGTCTCTCAACTCTCGAGCAATTACCAAGCTCTTGCCAGTTCTTATCGTGCTGCAGTGGTTGTTGGCCGTTAGCGATGTCAAAGTTATCAAAAGATTGATATAGCGATTACCAAGTGACCGAACAAGGTACAATATAGGGAGTGGAGCTTGGTGAAGGTTTTCTCAACTCATAATATGTGGCACAATTAAGCAAAAAGTAATGCGAGCTGAATAATTGCTCAATCTCCTAACTAGTGCTGGCGGTCGATTAGTAAGAGAAAACAATCTAAGCTCAGATACTAAAGCCAGAGAGTGGAAACCGATGAAAATATGATAGCTCTAAGTAGCTAGATATAAGTGAAGTATAAACGCCGTGTATAATAAAGCTCGAAAGCCCATGATAAATGATGAGGTGATGAACACTGTAGCAGCAAAAGAATGTCCAGAAAAGAAAATATCAACCCAAAATAGATGCTAGCCGGCCTGATTTTTTGCAAATTTTTCTTCTTCTTCTTCTTCTTTTTTCTTTCTTTTTTTTCACTTTTCTTTTTTTTCAAGCCGGTTACTAGCGAGTATACCCAAGATGGCACATACACAAATTGGCCAAAAGATGGAACAAAAGTGCCTTGCCGAGCGCTAAAGCAAGGAACGGAGACTATGAAAGCTAGCTAGATGTGAGTTGGAGTTGAGATTAGCTAGTACTAGTCAGCCAGCGGAGATTTTTGGTGTGGCGCGTGGTGGCAGACTAAACCTGTGAGATGTCTGGTGCCTCACGTAACGCAAAGCCTGGTAGTAGATGGCAAACACGCACAGCGTCAGACACAGATAACTGTGCGTCTGGTCGTTCGCGTAACGCCTGAGTGCGGTAATGTGGAGAGCGATCGTAATCAACACCTGGCTATTTTTTTGGATTTTTCTTCAGATTGGAAAGTAGCGTTGCGGCAAAGATTATGTGGGTGGACAAAAACAGATTGATCTAGTAGATGATTTGCTCTTCGACTAATCTAAACCAGCACTAATTCTAGGATGAAAGCAACCAACAATTCAACTACACAAGTACTAGATGCAAAAATTGCTAAAGGCTAAAAAAAGGTAGGCATAATTGATGAACTAATCTATTTTTTTTGGCTTTTTCATGGGTTTATAGGACAAAAGAAACTAATCTACTAAAACTGTAAATCTCTCACCGATGAACCCGAAAACTGATACCACTTGATGTGACGGTGGCCTGATCTTTCGATGAGAGTGGGGATAACTATCGATTGGGTGGATTTTGACCTTGACGATCCGGCTATACCGTACCTGACGATACGCCTCGACAATCGCTAAACCAATCTCCGATGGTTATTGACCTTGCTGTAGGCACGATCAACCTGAACAACGAGGTTCGGGTTCCTGCAAGCAACCGAAGAACCAGCAAGAACAAAGGTGAATTGCAACTGAAATTGCGGATGATAAATTGAGTACATGAACTAGATGAAAAGTTAGGGTTCCACTATGGATCTGACAAGGTGGTAGTCCTACATGTCTCGTAGATGCGAATTGTAGCGATGGCTAGACAATACAATAAACCCAAGTCTAAACCTAGCCAAAGTTTAATTATTTATAGTAGTACGAAGAGAAGCTGCCGTCTTGATTCGGTTGTTTGATGAAACAATTGTGCATTGTACGACTGAAGTTGGGGCGTTGCAGCACGGACGAGACTTGCCTGCTCCCCCGGCGTGTGTCCATCCGTGCTCCCGCGTATGTGGCTTGATTTGATTGGACAAAATAAGGTCCGGCCACACCTCCTTAAAATTAAGGGGGGAGATGATTAGATTAGAAAGAAAAGAGAAAAAAAGACAATCATAGGATGAAGTGGGAGCATGGATGGGAGCAAGAAGAGGCCTAGCCAAGCCCATGACCATGTGCGCCTAGTTGCATGCATGCATCATGTGGCGTTTAGCACACTTGAGCCTGGGACCCACCTTTGCATTGAACAAGCTTGCATGCCCATTGCTCCATTGGACGCATGTTGATTTGGTTAGGCTTCAATGCAAACTTCTGTATACATGCATATATAATACACACACACGCATGTTTGTATCAATTAGTCTTCGCATTTTCACCCGAGGTTTGTGCTCGTCTTCTGTTATCCTGCATATAATAAAATATTGTGTTATATTTCTGTTTTGGATAACAAAATAATAAGCTCTATAATTTCTATTAGAATGCACCTGATAATTATCTTTATGCATAACAACGGTTATATTCGTCGGGTCCATGTCCATATCATCTCGACTCGGGCATGAGTCTGAATACCAATATTAGATCTTGGAACATCTTATATGCTCCGTGGCGTTCAAAACATTTTTGATGTTCCGGTTCTAAGTCGTAAAGCATGGTGCACTAAACTATCAAGTAGTTATCATACCAAGCTTGCCAAACGTTCATAACGTCTGCATCTACTCCTGCAATAGGCCCGTCACCTAGAGGTGCATTAAGAACATAATTCTTTTGTGCAACAATGAGGACAATCCTCAGATCATGGACCTAGTCCGCATCATTGCTACTATCATCTTTCAACATAGTTTTTCTCTAGGAACATATCAAAAATAAACGGTGAGCTACATCATGAGCTATTGATCTACAACATAGTTATGCAAATACTATCAGGACTAAGTGCATGATAAATTAAGTTCAATTAATCATATTACTTAAGAATTGCCACTTAGATAGACATCCCTTTAGTCATCTAAATGATCACGTGATCCATGTCAACTAAATCATGTCCGACCATCACGTGAGATGGAGTAGTTTTCAATGGTGAACATTAAGGGAGTCCTGGACTAAGGGGTCCTCGGGTGTCCGATCTATTGGATATGGGCCGGACTGATGGGCCGTAAGGATACAAAGACCGAAGACTCTACCCGTGTCCCGATAGGACTCTCCTTGGCATGGAAGGCAAGCTTGGCGACCAACTATGAAGATTCCTTTCTCTGTAACCGACCTTGTGTAACCCTAGATCCCTCCCGTGTCTATATAAACCGGAGGGCTAGGTCCATAGATAGGTCGAATCCCGAATAATCATAGCCAGGTTAGACTCTTAGGGTTTAGCCATTATGATCTCATGGTAGATCAACTCTTGTAATACTCATATTCATCAAGATCAATCAAGCAGGACATAGGGTATTACCTCCATAGAGAGGGCCCGAACCTGGGTAAAACATTGTGTTCCCCGTCTCCTGTTACCATCGATCCTAGACGCACAGTTTGGGACCCCCTACCCGAGATCCGCCAGTTTTGACACTAACATTGGTGCTTTCATTGAGAGTTCCACTGTGTCATCCTCAAAAGGTTTGATGGCTCCTTCAATCATCCACAACGATGCTGTCGTAGGGTAAGTCTTCCTCCCTGGATAGATCTTCGTATTCGGCGGCTTCGCACCGCGGGCCAACTCGCTTGGCCATCTGGAGAAGATCGAAAGCTACACCCCTGGCCACCAGGTCATATTTTGAAGCCTAAACTACGTCACGGATATCCATGGAGACTTGATCTTCAACAGATCCGAGACCACGGCAGCCGCTCCCAGCCACCATGATGAACATGACGTAGATCTGTCATCGGGCCATACCCAGGAAATCGCACCTGAAACTGCTCTGGCCTTAGATCCGAAGCAGGTCGCGCCATCCGAGGACAGGAAGCTCAACCCTGCCATGGATGTCGCAGACCCCATGGCGTTGGAGCCGCACACAGATTTAACTTCAAGTAACATCTGTATCTCCAGAGCTACGGACTCGTTTCCGGTTATAAGTTCCGAACTATGCGCGTCCGCGCATGTCGAGCATGATTGGTTATCGATTGCCGAATTCAGCACCGCGGACATCTTCCGGCACTCATCCTTGGGCGATGTGCTGAATTCATTAAAAAATCTATCCTTAGCGGGGGATTCACAGCCGAACTCTATCCGGTTCAAACTAGAAGCTGATAACAGGGAATTTCGCTCCCCACCCGCCACCCACTTTATAGCCACTGTCGAAGACTTAACTGACATGCTCGATTACGGCTCCGACGACATCGACGGTATGGACGACGATGCTGGAGAAGAAGAGGCCCAGGACCCGCCGTTCACCGAACACTGGACATCCACTTCCTCGTACGATGTATACATGGTGGATGCACCAAAGGAGAACAGCGGCGATGACAAAGAAGATCCGGTTGAGGATAAACCTCCTGAGATACAATCGAAATGCCAGCGTCAGCGGTGCCTCTCTAAGTCACACCGCAGTAAAGATAGCAACACCGGCATAGGAGAAGATAACACTCCGGAAGGTGCCGAAGACAATGAAGACCCCGTCGACGCAGCTACCAAACAGGATGCACGGGAAGATGAGTAGGTTAGCCCTAGTAAATAGGCCACGCATGAGGACTCAGAGGACAGTAATTATCTTCCGCTCTCCGAGGATGAGGCGAGCCTCGGCACCGAGGATTTCATCGTGCCTGAGGAACCTCTTGAGCAGGAGCACTTCAAGCGCCAGCTAATAGCCACTGCAAGGAGCCTGAAAAAGAAGCAGCAGCAGCTTCAAGCTGACCAAGATCTGCTCAATGATAAATGGACTGACGTCCTAGCATCCAAAGAATACAGCCTCAAGCGCCTGGCCAAAAGCTACCCGAAGCGCACTACCTCAGTTCGACGACGAGGCGCCGGAACACATACCACCATCGCGCAATGTGGCTGACCGACCACTACATGGCTGGGACTAAGCGACAGCTCAAGCTGAACACCAGCCCGCCCCGCCTCATCACAAAGGCAGAGGTAAATCAGCTCACGGTCATACATATGACCTTCGACATGACCTGAACAATAAAGCAGGACATAGCAGATCGATCTACGAATCGCGAGGACGTGCCCCGACATGCGACGACGGCCATCTATTCAGACGTGACAAACCTAGTCATGCGCGGGCCGAAAGCCACAGACGGACTCCATCAGAGCTACGTCGCGATACGGCCCGATATAGAGGCGCCGCACACCTTCATTGCTTCACCGACGAAGTCATGGAACATGAATTCCCATAAAGGTTCAAACCTGTGAATATAGAATCATATGACAGCATCACAGACCCTGTGGTATGGATCGAAGACTTCATTCTCCACATTCATATGGCCCACGGCGATGACCTTCATGCCATTAAATACCTCCCCCTAAAACTCAAAGGACCAGCTCGGCACTGGTTAAATAGCCTTCCTGAAAATTCTATCGGCAGCTAGGAGGACTTGGAAGAAGCCTTCCTCGACAACTTCCAAGGTACATATGTGTGGCCACCAGACGCCGATGACTTAAGCCACATAGTTCAACAACCTAGAGAGTCAGCCAGGAATTTCTGGACTAGGTTCCTAACCAAAAAGAACCAGATCGTCGACTGTCCAGATGCCGAAGCCCTATCGGCCTTTAAACACGTCATCCACGACGAATGGCTCGCTCGCTACCTCAGCCAAGAGAAGCCAAAGTCCATGGTGGCCCTCACGGCACTCATGGCCCGCTTTTGCATGGGCGAGGATAGTTGGCTGACCCGTAGCAAAAACAATGCAAGCGACACCGGCACCCCTGAAGCTAAAAATAGCAACGACAAGTCTCGACGCAACAGGTACACGCGTCGAAATAACAATGACAACACTGAGGATACGGCGGTCACTACCGGATTCAGAGGCTCTAAGTCTGGTCAGCAGAAGAAGCCATTCAAAAAGAACAATTTGGGCCCATCTAGCCTGGACCGCATACTGGACCGTCCGTGCCAGATTCATGGCAGCCCAGACAAACCACCCAATCATACCAACAGAGATTGCTGGGTTTTTAAACATGCCGGCAAGTTAAATGCCAAAAACAAGGATAAGGGATCGCAAAGCGAAGATGACAACGAGGAGCCCCGGGCGCCGAACACAGGGGGATAGAAAAAGTTTCCCCTCAGGTCAAAACGGTGAACATGATATATGCTACCCACATCCCCAAGAGGGAGCGCAAGCGCGCACTCAGGGACGTCTACACTATAGAGCCAGTCGCCCCAAACTTTAATCCATGGTCGTCATGGCTGATCACCTTTATCGCCGGGATCATCCAACCAGTATCCGTCACGGCGGTTCAATCACACATGGTCCTGGACCCAATAATTGATGGGTTCCACCTAACGCGAGTCCTGATGGATGGTGGCAGCAGCCTCAACTTGCTCTAATAGGATACAATGCGCAAAATGGGCATTCATCCATCACGGATCAAACCCACAAAGACTACCTTCAAAGGAGTCATACCAGGTGTAGAGGCCCATTGTAGAGGCTTAATCAAGCTCGAGGTTGTCTTCGGATCTCCGGACAATTTCCGAAGCGAGGAGTTAATCTTTGACATAGTCCCCTTTCGTAGCGGCTATCACGCACTGCTCGGACGGACCGCAATTGTCCGGACCCCGATCCTAAGTCACACCGATCTAGCATGTAACACTTCATATCACTTTGCGGCCTCACGCACGGTATTCCCACGGGTGCCACCTTACCTGGCCCGGGACCGTTTGCGCCTTTTGGCTCACGTATATGATAGTGTCACTAGCATCCATATGACAGAGAACCGGGCCGACATGACTAGTCGTGAACTCAAAGTGGCACTAACTTACAGGGACAAGCATACATGAATCAACCTCGAGCATGTCGGTCAACAGCGTATGAATCCGGGCTATAGCGCTGGGCTAACAGGACTCCGGATATCACCGCGTGACATTTCCCCGAAGGGACAGACACAGGAACAAAGTGAATCACATGCCGGCCAGTCAAGTGTTCCGGAGTAGTAGTGCTGGGCTAGCAGGACTCCGGTGAACCGGGCTGTAGCGGACTACTATGGCTCATGGAAGCACAAGACTACATTTCCCCATAAGAGAGGCTACCAGAGGTAAACAACTAAGTTGTCAGATCCCACACATAGCAATACACGTTACACGTACACATAACATGCAAGTATGTGCTGTACAACATGGCATCACAACATAACTCAAACTCATATAGATAAAGACCCAGAAGAGCCACATAGCATTCAATACAAACAAGGGTCTCATGACCCATCATTCAGAGCATACAAGCAACGGAAGCATTACATGTCTGAGTACAGACAACTACAAAAGAAAAAGACTAAGAAGCCTGACTAAACACGACCCTCCCAAGGGTACAAGATCGTAGTTGGGATAGAAGCTACTCGTCGAAGTCACTAGTGTAACCAACTGCAAAACATAAATAAGCAAACGTGAGTACTAAGGTACTCAGCAAATCTTACATCAGAACTATCTACATGTGCAACATTATCAACAAAGGGGGTGGTGGAGTTTTAACAGCAGCAAGCCAGCTTTGACTCAGTGGCTAACCTATACTACGAGTATCAGAAACTTCTTTGAGGTGAGAAGACGCACACGAGTCCACATATTCACCATATCAATACTCCACTATGGATCCGTTCCCGTCTCCCTACGAGAAGTCCATCCATAGCACTCACGCTTATCTTGCGGAGTTTAGAGTATCCACTTCAAGTTGTCTATGTACTACATAAGTCCTCCAAGTTTCCATATCCAAGGAAAACGACTATTCGAATAGATAACGTTGACCCTGCAGGGGTGTACTTCTTCACACACGCTCTCGCCACTTATAGCCCTGTACACGTCATGTACCTCGGCAACCTTCAAGCGGAAGCCGGGCGAGGGTGTAGGCCACGACCTACCTAACCACACAAGTCTCTCGTCCAGGTTTATCGCATATTCGGGTTCCATCCGCAAGGAGATCCGGCCGGGCTGTCGCTCATGGCCCCAAACGATGTGTGCATGGTTCCCAAGCCCACCATCCGGGTGCCACTTGGTACACCGTGCCATGGTGCCTAGTCTATCCCAAGCCCGTTCCGTCGGACACCACCTGGTAGACAAATAGCACTACCTACAAACGCCAGAAACTAGTTGCAACTCCTGGACAGAGATCGAGTGGATTAATAAGCCGAGAGGGGCCGGATAACCGGAACCCAATGTGTGGTAGTAACTAGACTTGGATAACATACACAGAACTCAGTGCTTAGGGACGGTTCCAATGAGACAACCCACCATGTACTCCTACATGGCCTCTCATCGCTACCTTTACCAAAACGTGTTCACACACTTAGCCTTTGTCGGTAGGACATGTTCACCACTACGATTCATTCCCGATGAATCAGACCTGACACAACTCTAAGCATAGCTGGCATAAAGAAAACAAGCATGATTGAGCAGGCACATCAAGGCCCAAGCAACTCCTACTCATGCTAGTGGGTTTCAACTATTTACTGTGGCAATGACAGGTCATGCAGAGGAATGGGTTCAGCTACCGCAGCAGAAAGTAGCAGTTTGAATCGTTGTTGTCCTAATGCAGTAAAAAGGAGAAGGAGAAAGAGAGTGGGATTTATCGAGATGCTCAAGGGGCTTTACTTGCCTAATAGATCCACGAAGAAGCACTGCTCCTCAGACAGGTACTCGGGACACCTTTCGGAGTAGAACCTATCGAGAGGGGATGGTGCTGGCAATCAATAAACAACCATATGCAACAATATGATGCATGAAGATGACATTTCAAAGATGCTATGATTTGCCCTAATGCATCTAGCATCAATTTGGTTGAAGTCCATATGAACCAAGGGTTCATATGCAAACCCCAAGTTAAGTATATAACATGTCATTATTACGTTTTCACTTATACAACAAGTATAAGTTGGTTTTTCATGCATGAAACTGACATAAATGGATTCCTTGCATTTTTCTGATGATTTTTCATATATAAATTATTTCATTCTGAGCTACGGTTTAATTTCTATGATTTTTAGAAGTTTTAACTATTTTCTGAAATTCTCTGAATTATTTTAAATCCAGAAAATCAATTACTGCGTCAGCGTGATGTCACGGAGGCGTCAGCAGGGTTGACCAGGTCAAACCTGACATGTGGGGGCCACACATCAGTGACACTAGGGTTAACCCCGAGTCAAACCTGGGCTGATTAGCTTTAACTAAGCCCTAGGCCCACTGGTCAGTCTCAGGGGGGGATTAGGCTGTGGGATTAGCACTAATGACAACCACGTCGGCACCCGCCGGAGTTTGGCCGGCGGCGACCAAAACCGCGGCGGACGTTCGCCGGAAACTCTGCTCCGGCGTCCATTCGACGGGCGGATGGGTGCTGAGGGTGGCTGGCGCTCGCGCGCATCTAACGGAGCAGGTGGGAGGCTGTGGGGTGGACGGAGCTCGCCAGAGCAGGGCTCGCGGCGGCGGCCGGAGCTCGGTTGATGCGGGGTTGTGGCTGCAGCGCTTGAGCGAGCAAATGGAGTGGCTAGGCGGCCTCCTGGAGGAGCCAGGAGCGTGTTAGTGCCCCTGGAGCGAGCAGGAGAGGCTCTGGAGCGCGGGCTCGCCGGCCATGGCGGACGGCGGCCTCGGTTTCACGAGCGATGAGGCTAGAGGAAGAAATCGAGCAGGGAAGGATGGGGGAAATGACCAGTAGCTCACAGCGGTTCTTTTGGTGCAGCTGGCGAGCTCGGGGAGGCACTAGAGCGAGCGAAGCAACAAGGAGGATCTCCGGCGGCCGGCGATGGAAACGAAGACGGTGGCGTTGCTTCCGGCGTTCCACGGGCACATGACTCAGTGGAGAGAGTGAGGGCGTTGAGGCGAAGCTCGTGGGAACGTCGGAGAGGCGAGGGGAAGGCAGTGGCTGCGGTGGTGCTTGTCGGTGGCGATGGCAGCGCTCGGGTGCGTGCGAGAGAGAGGACCGAGGAGGGGGATGAGCGAGAGGGAGTGAGAGGGGGGTCGGGGAGACTGCGTGGCATCGTCCTGGGCGTCGAGGCAGCGGCGAGAAGCAGGAGGTGGCCGGGCATGCGCCGGCGCGCGTCGGGCATGCGTCGTGCATCCGACTGGGCTCTGCTTGATCATCAACAACGATACGGTCCAGGGTGAGACTTTTCTCCCCGGACAACCATTGAACCTTGAGAAACTTGATGTTATGACATCGAGTGACACGCTCTGCTTGATCCAGAATGCGAACGGGGTACTCTCGATAAGTGAGGTTATCTTGGAGATCAAGTGAGGGAGTCCTGAATTAGGGGGTGTTCGGGTAGCCGGACTATACCTTCAGCCGGACTCCTGGACTACGAAGATACAAGATTGAAGACTTCGCCCCGTGTCTGGATGGGACTTTCCTTCGCATGGAAGGCAAGCTTGGCGATGCGGATATTCAAGATCTCCTACCATTGTAACCGACTCTGTGTAACCCTAACCCTATCCGCTGTCTATATAAACCGGAGGGTTGTAGTCCGTAGGCAATCAACTCCATACACAACAATCATACCATAGGCTAGCTTCTAGGGTTTAGCCTCCTTGATCTCGTGGTAGATCTACTCTTGTACTACCCATATCATCAATATTAATCAAGCAGGAGTAGGGTATTACCTCCATCAAGAGGGCCCGAACCTGGGTAAAACAAAGTGTTCCCTGCCTCCTGTTACCATCCGGCCTAGACGCACAGTTCACGACCCCCTACCCGAGATCTGCCGGGTTTGACACCGACATTGGTGCTTTCATTGAGAGTTCCTTCTCGGCCATCTCGGTCATCTCTTCTTTGCTTTCTCAGTACGTCTGTCTCGCCCGGTCTGGGTTTCTAAGTACGTCTGTCTCGCCCGGTCTTCTTTCTCAAGAAGTTTGCAACGGTCTGCAGCGCTCTTTAACTTCTCGGCCATCTCGGCCATCTCTTCTTTGCTTCGGCAGTGAGCAGCCTGTTCGGCTCTCAGCTCTTCAAGGGCCTTCTCGGCAACCGCATCGCTTTTTCTGGCTTGCTCCTTAGCTCGGGCAAGTTCTGCCCTAAGATTCTCCACGACGGCCGTACCATCTACGTCAAGCATGCACATTGTAAGACACTGGCATGAAGCTCCTCTTACCTGATGCTGCCCGAAGAATTACATACCTTGAGCCTCATCAAGCCGCTTGTTGACAAGCGCGATGTCAGCATCTGCCATGTCTAGTTGCCGCTTTAGTTCAGCCACATCATCAGTTCGGCTTGATTCCGGACACCTCGCCACCTACATTCAAAGGCGACATCTTAGACCTGGGATTATGATCCTCTACGTGCCGTCATTTCTTGACAACGCGCAGAGTCTCAGGGGCTACTATCTACACAGGGCGTATCTTACTTATGCGCAACTGACAAAAGTGTACATTATCTAACATACCTCAAAACCCGTCAGTAAACTTTTGACGGCCTCATGCAATCCGCTTTCTGCGGATGAAATCCTTTCAATCGCCGTGCCCATCAATGCACGGTGCTCCTCTGAGATAGAAGCTCGCCCCAGCAGAATCTTTAGCTCCTCCAGCCGAATACTAGACGGTGCCGGACTTGTCCTATGGCCTCTTTCGAAGGCCGGACGAGGAGAGCCTTGGGGGGCCACATAGCTATCCTCCACCCCTGCCGGATTCAGAGAAACCCTCCGCGACGACACCTCAGGGTCGCCCGCCTCGCTAGGCAGTACGGCAGTGGGAGGCGTCCCGCTCTCCATCATCTCCGAAAGAAGATCCCCCGAAGACGAGCTCTGCTGAGAAGGGCTGAGGTCCGAGCTACAAGGTAAAATTTCGGTCAAATCTTCTTAGATAT
Source organism: Triticum dicoccoides (assembly GCF_002162155.2). Lineage (NCBI taxonomy): Eukaryota > Viridiplantae > Streptophyta > Magnoliopsida > Poales > Poaceae > Triticum > Triticum dicoccoides. Next base: position 705,723,611 of record NC_041382.1, on the reverse strand, counting down.
AAATCAAGGATTTCTCTCATCCCTCAAAAGGAAAACCTCTCTCTACTTACGGCTCGCTGGAGGGCTGATCCCCTTGAGGGCGTAGTCCGGCCGAAGAACTCCCCGACGTCGGACCCTCTGACGAGGATTTTCTCCCCCGTTTCGAGGCCATGGTTTCCGGGTCGTCAGAGGCGGCTCTCTTCTTCCCCTTAGGAAAGGAATTGGTGGTTCCTCCCTTCGGAGCAGCCTCCTTCGAGGAGGCCATAGCTTCCTTGTCCTCCCCCTCCAAAGGCATTATCTCCAACATCCTGACTAGCACAGGATCCGGCCTGGTTTCAGGAAGGGGAGCCGGACACCTAATCAGCTTTGACTTAGCTATCCACTCCTGTTTAAAAGGACGGCTCTTTTAGGGGCAAGTTTATGACAATTATACGGATAGAAGGTCCGGGAACAAGGTTGCTTACTTGAGTATCGGGGCGATTGCAGCTTAGGCCTGCGTCCTCGGTTAAATCCGGACACATCTCTTGTGATCCTAAGAACAGTCTATACATCTCCGCGGGTGTTGCGCCCATAAAATTCTGGAGAGCTCGCAGTCCCTCTGGATTAAACTCCCACAGGCGAAGGGGGCGACGTTTGCCGGGCAATATTCGGCGAATCAGCATGACCTGGGTCACCTTGACCAAGCTGAGGTCTCCTTCCAAGAGATCCTTAATTCGGCCCTGTAACAGGGGCACGTCTTTGGGCAAACCCCAATCTAATCCTTTGTTGACCCATGACGCTAGCCGTGATGGGGGACCCGAGCGAAAGGCAGGCGGCGCCGCCCACTTGGCGCTCCTGGGAGCGGTGATATAGAACCATTCTCGTTGCCACAAACTGAGCTCCTCTTGAAAGGATCCCTCGGGCCATGGAGCATCAGCATTCTTACTTATGATAGCGCCTCCGCACTCTACGTACCGTCCCTCGATCATCTTTGGCTCCACTCCAAAAGTCTTGAGCCACAATCCGAAGTGAGGAGTAACACGGAGGAACGCTTCGCACACAATGATGAATGACGAAATGTGGAGGATGGACTCCGGAGCTAAGTCATGAAATTCCAGCCCGTAATAAAACAGCAGCCCCCTCACGAAGGGATCCGTCGGGAAGCCTAACCCTCGAAGGAACTGAGACATGAACACTACGCTCTCATCGGGCTGGGGACTGGGAATAGCCTGCCTTTGAGCAGGCAACCTATGCGGAATTTCGGCGGTCAAGAACTTAGCCTCTCTCAACTTTAGCACGTCCTCCTCCGTGACGGAGGAGGGAATCCATCGGCCTTGAAGGTCGGAACCGGACATTGTCGAAGGTCAAAGCGCCTGGAATCTGGAGCCTAGGGTGTTGGAACTCGAGGCGACGGGCGAACTCGTTTGAGATTGGAAAAAGGAGTAAGGCCTTGGTCTCTTTATAAGAGGTTGAATACCAGGAGCCCTCCCCGTAACCGTTTGGGACTCGCCTTTAATCGAGAAAACATGCTAACGGGCACGATTGGGTTACCCACGTTCGTATTGATGAGAATCCCGTAAAAGGGGGGCACACGATCTCTGCTTCGACAAGACATGCCAAGGAAACCGCCTCGCAAAACATGATGAGGTGGGAAAGTAAAAACGATTCGAGTAAAGGACTTGGCCGTAGTGTGATGGCGCACTGCGGAATACGTCAGCAGATTTGATTTGTGTTAATATTTTTCTCTCTACGGCAATATGTGGAAGCTTATTTTGCAGATCCGGACACTACCCTTGGTGTTTACAATCTTCTATGAAGGACTTGGAGGAGGAACCCGCCTTGCAATGCCGAAGACAATTTGCGCGCCAGACTCGTCGTCATTGAAGCCTGGTTTAGGGGCTACTGAGGGAGTCCTGGATTAGGGGGTGTTTGGGTAGCCGGACTATACCTTCAGCCGGACTCCTGGACTATGAAGATACAAGATTGAAGACTTCGTCCCGTGTCCAGACGGGACTTTCCTTGGCGTGGAAGGCAAGCTTGGCGATGCGGATATTCAAGATCTCCTACCATTGTAACCGACTCTATGTAACCCTAACCCTATCCGGTGTCTATATAAACCGGAGGGTTGTAGTCCGTAGGCAATCAAATCCATACACAACAATCATACCATAGGCTAGCTTCTAGGGTTTAGCCTCCTTGATCTCGTGGTAGATCTACTCTTGTACTACCCATATCATCAATATTAATCAAGTAGGAGTAGGGTATTACCTCCATCGAGAGGGCCCGAACCTGGGTAAAACAAAGTGTTCCCTGCCTCCTGTTACCATCCGGCCTAGACGCACAGTTCGGGACCCCCTACACGAGATCCGCCGGTTTTGACACCGACATCAAGCGTTTCGTGGTCCACTCCGCGGATGGGATCCGAGAAGCAACACCTGAGTTGAGAGACGTGGAAGACATCATGAACTCGAGAAAGATGTGGGGGTAGTTCCAACTGGTAGGCAACCTCTCCTCCTTTAGCGAGAATGTGAAAAGGACTGATGTAACGAGGAGCCAACTTGCCCTTGATACCGAAACGATGGGTACCCTTCAAAGGAGTAACCCGAAGGTAAGCCTTGTCGCCAACTTCATAAGCCACTTCCTTATGACAACGGTCATACTGGCTCTTTTGACGAGATTGGGCTATTTTCAAATTCTCACGAATGATGCGAACTTGCTCTTCTGCCTCCTGGATCATATCCGGTCCAAAGAATTGTCTTTCATCGGTTTCTGACCAGTTCAAAGGTGTTCGACATCTTCGTCCATACAGAATCTCGAAGGGTGCTTTCTTAAGACTGGATTGGTAGCTATTGTTATAAGCAAACTCGGCAAAGGGAAGACATTTCTCCCAATCCATACCGAATGAGATAACACAAGCTCTAAGCATGTCTTCGGGAATTTGGTTGACCCTTTCCACCTGACCACTTGACTGAGGGTGGAAAGCGGTACTGAAGGAAAGATGGGTGCCCATGGCAGTTTGGAAACTTTCCCAGAAATGAGACGTGAAAAGACGGCCACGGTCTGAATTGATCTCTAGTGGAACACCATGGAGTGACACTATTCGGGAGATATATAAGTCAGTGAGCTGACTAGCAGTGATACTCTCTCGAACAGGTAGGAAGTGAGCCACTTTGAAAAGATGGTCAATGACTACAAAGATAGCATTATTTCCTTTCTTGGTCCTGGGAAAGCCGGTGATGAAGTCCATACCAACTTTGTCCCATTTCCACTCGGGAATAGCTAAAGGTTGAAGGGTGCCAGCAGGTCTCTGATGCTCCGCCTTAATGTGACGACAAACGTCACAGTTGGCAATATACTGAGCGATTTCTCTCTTCATCCTAGTCCACCAGAACCTCTGGCGTAGGTCCTGATACATCTTTGTACTACAGGGATGAATCGTGAGAGGGGATTCATGGGCCTCCTTAAGGATCAGTTGCTGCATCTATTGACATTTGGGAACCACCAAACGGTTTCCAAAGTAAACAACACCTCGTTCATCCATAGAGAAACAGCCAGCAACTCCCTTGGAAATATTTTTCTTGATCCGGGAGATTCCCGTATCATGCTTCTGAGCCTCTATGATCTGATCCGTAAGGGTAGGTTTCGCCACCAAGGTAGAAAGGGAACCACGAGGAGCTATGTGAAGGTTAAGCTTACAGAATTCCTCATGGAGGGGTGGTTGACATTGTTGCAACATGAGGTTGTTGCAATAGGATTTACGACTTAAAGCATCAGCCATGACATTGGCCTTGCCTGAGGTGTAGGTGATTCCTAAGTCGTAATCCGAGATCAACTCCAACCAATATCTCTGTCTGAGATTCAGATCCGGTTGGGTGAAGATATACTTGAGACTCTGATGGTCAGTGTAGATTTCGCAACGGTTACCAAGAAGGTAATGTCGCCAAGTCTTAAGTGCATAGACTACGGCTGCAAGCTTTAGATCATGTGTAGGATAATTTTCCTCATGTGGATGCAACTATCGAGATGCATAGGCAATCACATGACGATCCTGCATAAGAATGCAACCTAGTCCTTGACGTGAAGCGTCGTAGTAGATAACAAAGTCTTTAGTGAAATCCGGTGGCACGAGTATGGGCACAGAAGTCAGGCGTCTTTTTAGTTCCTGAAAACTGTGCTCACACTATGGGGTCCACTCAAACCTTTTATCTTTCTTGAGAAGCTCCATGAGGGGTTTGGCCACTTTGGATAAGTTTTCAACGAAGCGGCGACAATAACTGGCTAGACCAAGGAAACTCCTAACTTGTTTGACCGTTTCGGGTGGAGTCCAATCGAGAACAGCTTTGACTCTCTCGGGATTGACAGCAATGCCCTTACTAGAGATCATGTGGCCTAGATAGGTCACTTCTGGCAACCAAAATTCACACTTGGAGAACTTGGCATAAAGGCGGTGCTCTCTGAGTTTTTCTAACACAAGCCTAAGATGTTCGGCATGCTCTTCCTCGTTCTTCGAGTAAATAAGAATATCATCGAGATAAACCACGACGAACTTATCTAGGTACTCCATAAAGATCGAGTTCATCAAGCGGGAGAAAGTAGCTGGAGCATTGGTTAGGCCGAAAGACATCACGGTGTACTCGTATTGACCATAACGAGTGACAAAGGCCGTTTTGGGGATGTCCCCGTTTCTGATTTTAATTTGGTGGTAGCCTAACCTCAAATCCATCTTGGTAAAGACTGAGGATCCAGCGAGCTGATCATACAGGTCGTTGATCCTGGGGAGCGGATACTTGTTCTTTATCGTGACCAAATTAATGGGACGATAATCTACAACCATCCGATCCGTACCATCCTTCTTCTTGACGAAGAGGACAGGACAAGCCCAAGGAGAAGAACTGGGACGGATGAAACCCTTTTGCAAGGACTCATCAAGCTGTTTCTTAAGCTCGGCTAACTCCAAAGGTGCCATCTTGTATGGTCTCATAGAGATTGGAACAGTTCCTGGGATAAGTTCTATGACAAAATCTACATCTCTGTCAGGTGGGACACCTGGCAGTTCTTCTGGAAAAACATCCGGGAAGTCACGGACTACCGAAATATCTTCAAGGTCTGGAAGAGGGCTGACATTAAGGAAATAGAGTTGACGCCTTGCAACTCTAGTAGAGACAGTGACTATTTTGCCAGATGGATGTGTAAGTTGAACAGATCTAGTGTAACAATCGATCTTGGCAAGATGAGCTGTCATTCAGTCCATACCCAAGATGATGTTAATATCTGAGGACTTGAGAGATATCAAAGAAGCAAGGAATACCAGTCTGTCAACAAGGATTTCATTATCATGGCTTACCTTAGAGGTTTGCCATTTGGAACCAGGAGTCTGGATTATTAGTGGAGTTGGCATATCAAAAAATGACATGTCGTGAAACCGAGCATAACCTTCGGATATGAAGGAGTGGGATGCTCCAGTATCGAACAGAACTGAAGCTGGGTGACAATTGACAAGAAGCATACCCAGTACGACGTCGGGATCATCTTGAGCTTCTGCAGCTGAGACATGGTGCACACATGCTCGTTCAATGGAGGCTGGCTTGGTACTGATCATCTTGACTGATGGCTTTTCACGGCCAACAGACCTCTCAGACTGGGGTGGAGTATAACTGGACTGAGGGCAGTCACGTGCATAATGTCCTGGTTTTCCGCGGGTGAAGCAAGCTCCTGAGGTAGGACGTGGACCTACATTGGCAAGTGGTCCACTAGTAGGCCTGGGTGGAGCACGTTGCTGAGCTGGGTGAGGCGCCACATCGGATGGCCTCGGTGCATATCGAGGTGGAAGAGCTGAGTCCGGAATCCAAATCTGTTGCTTCTGAGAGCCAGAGCGGGAGGAAGAACCCAGATCACAGTTGTGCTTACGAGACTCCTCGTAAGTGAGTTGAGCTGTCTCTGCATTAATGGCCTTGTTCACAAGAGCCTGGAAGGTATCACAATGATGCAGGTGGAGATCACGACGCAACTTAGGGTTGAGACCCTTCCGGAACCTAGCCTGCTTCTTAGCGTCCGTGGACACTTCTTCTGTAGCATAGCGGGCGAGGTTTCCAAACTCTCTACTGTAAGCATCAACAGGCAGCTTACCTTGGGTAAAACTACAGAAATCTTCCCTCTTGCGGTCAATGAGAGCCTGAGGAATGTGGTGTTCACGAAAAGCCTCAGTGAAATCCCTCCAGGTAGGAATCTGACCAGCTGGAAGCATAGCCTCATAGCTCTGCCACCAAATACTAGCAGGACCTTCCAGGTGATAGGTAGCATAGGTGACCTTGTCACCTTCAGCCACGTTCGCAGAAAGCAACTTGTGAGTGATGCTCCGGAGCCAGTCATCTGCATCGAGTGGCTCAATGGAATGATGGAAGGTGGGTGGTTTCAGACCAATGAAGTCGGTGATGGAAACCAACTTCTTACGCTGATGTGCGGTGTTCTGCTCAATCTGTGCTAGCAAGCGGTTAGTCTCACGCTTATTCCTCTTGGATGCTAACAAGAACTCTGCCATCAAAGGCTGGTCAGGAGGATCCTCGTCCCTACCACCTCCGTGGTTCTTGCTATGAGCAACTGAACCTCGGTTAGCAGACGACATCCTGGCACAGAAACCAAGGAAACAAGGATGGAATTAGCATCGACATAAGGATGCGGAATGTAATGCAAAAGCATTGGAAACTCTTGAAATCCTGGGACAACTTCGGTAGCATAACGGCTGTAAATGCTCAAAAGAATTTTTGAGACATTCATCAAAGGAATAGCATAATCAACCAGCATCATAATATCAAGGTTCTGGGTCAAACTGAGGACACACGGAAGTAGTAGAACTGTATGGAGACACAACCCAACAATCCTAAGACTTTACGGTTTAGTAACACGTCATCCTGAGAGATAGAGGAGAAGCCTAGGCCTTAACCCTCGTAGAAAAGAAGAGGCTGACTCTGAAAGAATGACATGAGGTAAAGGAGTAAAAAGAGCCTTACGTTCCCTTCCACAATCAATTCCCTTATATAACTAAAGAATTTCTAGACTCAACTTCGACCGGTTTGGCTTGGTAATCCTACAGTCAGCCTGGCTCTGATACCAACGCTGTCGGGACCCCGATCCTAAGTCACACCGATCTAGCATGTAACACTTCATATCACTTTGCGGCCTCACGCACGGTATTCCCACGGGTGCCACCTTACCTGGCCTGGGACCGTTTGCGCCTTTTGGCTCACGTATATGATAGTGTTGCTAGCATCCATATGACAGAGAATCGGGCTGACATGACTAGTCGTGAACCCAAAGTGGCACTAACTTACAGGGACAGGCATACATGAATCAACCTCGAGCATGTCGGTCAACAGCGTATGAATCCGGGCTGTAGCGCTGGGCTAACAGGACTCCGGATGTCACCGCGTGACATTTCCCCGAAGGGACAGACACAGGAATGAAGTGAATCACATGCCGGCCAGTCAAGTGTTCCGGAGCAATAGTGCTGGGCTAGTAGGACTCCGGTGAACCGGGCTGTAGCGGACTTCTATGGCTCATGGAAGCACAAGACTACATTTCCCCATAAGAGAGGCTACCAGAGGTAAACAACTAGGTTGTCGGATCCCACACATAGCAATACACGTTACACGTACGCATAACATGCAAGTATGTGCTGTACAACATGGTATCACAACATAACTCAAACTCATATAGATAAAGACCCAGAAGAGCCACATAGCATTCAATACAAACAGGGGTCTCATGACCCATCATTCAGAGCATACAAGCAACGGAAGCATTACATGTCTGAGTACAGACAACTACAAAAGAAAAAGACTAAGAAGCCTGACTAAACACGACCCTCCCAAGGGTACAAGATCGTAGCTGGGATACAAGCTACTTGTCGAAGTCACTAGTGTAACCAACTGCAAAACATAAATAAGAAAACGTGAGTACTAAGGTACTCAGCAAGTCTTACATCAGAACTATCTACATGTTCAACATTATAAACAAAGGGGGTGGTGGCGTTTTAACAGCAGCAAGCCAGCTTTGACTCAGTGGCTAACCTATACTACGAGTATCAGAAACCTCTTTGAGGTGAGAAGACGCACACGAGTCCACATATTCACCATATCAATACTCCACTATGGATCCGTTCCCGTCTCCCTACGAGAAGTCCATCGATAGCACTCACGCTTATCTTGCGGATTTTAGAGTATCCACTTCAAGTTGTCTATGTACTACATAAGTCCTCCAAGTTTCCATATCCGAGGAAAACGACTATTCGAATAGATAATGTTGACCCTGCAGGGGTGTACTTCTTCACACACGCTCTCGCCACTTATAGCCCTTTACATGTCATGTACCTCGGCAACCTTCAAGCGGAAGCCGGGCGAGGGTGTCGGCCACGACCTGCCTAACCACACAAGTCTCTCGTCCAGGTTTATCGCCTATTCGGGTTCCATCCGCAAGGAGATCCGGCCGGGGTGTTGCTCACGGCCCCAAACGATGTGTGCAGGGTTCCCAAGCCCACCATCTGGGTGCCACTTGGTACACCGTGCCACGGTGCCTAGTCTGTCCCAAGCTCGTCCCGTCGGACACCACCAGGTAGACAAATAGCACTACCTACAAACGCCAGAAACTAGTTGCAACTCCTGGACAGAGATCGAGTGGATTAATAAGCCGAGAGGGGCCGGATAACCGGAACCCAATGTGTGGTAGTAACTAGACTTGGATAACATACACAGAACTCAGTGCTTAGGGACGGTTCCAATGAGACAACCCACCATGTACTCCTACATGGCCTCTCATCGCTACCTTTACCAAAACGTGTTCACACACTTAGCCTTTGTCGGTAGGACATGTTCACCACTTCGATTCATTCCCGATGAATCAAACCTGACACAACTCTAAGCATAGCTGGCATAAAGAAAACAAGCATGGTTGAGCAGGCACATCAAGGCTCAAGCAACTCCTACTCATGCTAGTGGGTTTCAACTATTTACTGTGGCAATGACAGGTCATGCAGAGGAATGGGTTCAGCTACCGCAGCAGAAAGTAGCAGTTTGAATTGTTGTTGTCCTAATGCAGTAAAAAGGAGCAGGAGCGAGAGAGTGGGATTTATTGAGATGCTCAAGGGGGTTTGCTTTCCTGATAGATCCACGAAGAAGCACTGCTCCTCAGACAGGTACTCGGGACATCTTTTAGAGTAGAACCTATCGAGAGGGGACGGTGCCGGCAATCAATAAACAACCACATGCAACAATATGATGCATGAAGATGACATTTCAAAGATGCTATGATTTGCCCTAATGCATCTAGCATCAATTTGGTTGAAGTCCATATGAACAAAGGGTTCATATGCAAACCCCAAGTTAAGTATATAACATGTCATTATTACATTTTCACTTATACAACAAGTATAAGTTGGTTTTTCATGCATGAAACTGACATAAATGGATTCCTTGCATTTTTCTGATGATTTTTCATATATAAATTATTTCATTCTGAGCTAAGGTTTAATTTCTATGATTTTTAGAAGTTTTAACTATTTTCTAAAATTCTCTGAATTATTTTAAATCCAGAAAATCAATTACTGCGTCAGCGTGACGTCACAGAGGCGTCAGCAAGGTTGACTAGGTCAAACCTGACATGTGGGGGCCACATGTCAGTGACACTGGGGTTAACCCCGTGTCAAACCTGGGCCGATTAGCTTTGACTAAGCCCTGGGGCCCACTGGCCAGTCTCAGGGGGGGATTAGGCTGTGGGATTAGCACTAATGACAACCACGTCGGTTCCCGCCGGAGTTTGGCCGGAGGCGACCAAAACCGCGGCGGACACTCGCCGGACACGCTGCTCCGGGGTCCATTCGACGCGCGGATGGGTGCTGAGGGTGGCTGGCGTTCGCGCGCATCTAACAGAGCAGGTGGGAGGACGTGGGGTGGTTGGAGCTCGCCGGAGCAGGGCTCGCGGCGGCGGCCGGAGCTCGGTTGATGCGGGGTTGTGGCTGCAGCGCTTGAGCGAGCAAACGGAGTGGCTAGGCGGCCTCCTAGAGGAGCCACGAGCGTGTCAGTGCCCCTGGAGCGAGCAGGAGTGGCTCTGAAGCGCGGGCTCGCCGGTCATGGCGGACGGTGGCCTCGGTTTCACGGGCGATGAGGCTAGAGGAAGAAATCGAGCAGGTGAGGATGGGGGAAACGACGAGTAGCTCACAGCGGTTCTGTTGGTGCAGCTGGCGATCTCGAGGAGGCACTAGAGCGAGCGGAGCAAAGAGGAGGATCTCCGGCGGTCGGCGATGGAAACGAAGACGGTGGCGTCGCTTTCGGCGTTCTGCGGGTGCGTGACTCGGTGGAGAGAGCGAGGGTGTTGAGGCGAAGCTCGTGGGCACGTCGGAGAGGCAAGGGCAAGGCAGTGGCCGCGGTGGTGCTTGTCGGCGGCGATGGCAGCGCTCGGGTGCGTGCGAGAGAGGGGACCGAGGAGGGGGATGAGCGAGAGGGAGTGAGAGGGGGGTCGGGGAGACTGCATTGCGTCGTCCTGGGCGTCGAGGTAGCGGCGGGAAGTAGGAGGTGGCCGGGCATGCGCCGGCACGCGTCGGGCACGCGCCGTGCATCTGACTGGCGGGAGGAAGAAGACCTCCCTGCCCCTGGTGGGCTGGGCCGGCCAGATGGGCTGCTAGGTGAGCGCCAGGTAAGTGTTTTCTTTTTTTTGTTTTCTTTTTCTATTTCTGACATTTGTTTTGACTCTAAAAGAAATGTTAAAACATTTCCATAAATGCTGAAAATATTTGTGGCATGTAGATATAATATTCCAGAGGCCCTCACCAATTCCCAACATTTTTGGAGCCATTAAAATATTTATATAATTTAAACAGCTCCAAATCAAATATTTATGCATTGATTCAAAAATCCAAAATGTGTAGCAAAAATGTGCATCACCTCTGGTTGTTGTTCCCAACATTATCCAAAGAGCATGAACATTTTTGAAGAGCATTTTGGGTTCATTGAAAATCCATTTTAAAGTTGAACCTATTAGAAAAAACTTTGGTGCTAGGGTTTGCAAATTTCCCCATTTCAAATTTTTTTGAAAGATTAAACATGATGCACAAGCAAGCCTAGGACATACCAGAACTAGGGATGTGACAACCCGCCCCCACTCGAAAAAATCTCGTCCCGAGATTCAGGAGTTGGCGGAAAGAAAGTGGGGTACTCAAGTCGAAGACGATCTTCTCGCTCCGAAGTAGCTTCTCTCTCGGAATGATGAGACCATTGAACCTTGAGAAACTTGATGTTATGACGTCGAGTGACACGCTCTGCTTGATCCAGAATGCGAACGGGGTACTCTCGATAAGTGAGGTTATCTTGGAGATCAAGTGAGGGAGTCCTGGATTAGGGGGTGTTCGGGTAGCCGGACTATACCTTCAGCCGGACTCCTGGACTATGAAGATACAAGATTGAAGACTTTGTCCCGTGTCCGGATGGGACTTTCCTTGGCATGGAAGGCAAGCTTGGCGATGCAGATGTTCAAGATCTCCTACCATTGTAACCGACTCTGTGTAACCCTAACCCTATCCGGTGTCTATATAAACCGGAGGGTTGTAGTCCGTAGGCAATCAACTCCATACACAACAATCATACCATAGGCTAGCTTCTAGGGTTTAGCCTCCTTGATCTCATGGTAGATCTACTCTTGTACTACCCATATCATCAATATTAATCAAGCAGGAATAGGGTATTACCTCCATCAAAAGGGCCCGAACCTGGGTAAAACAAAGTGTTCCCTGCCTCCTGTTACCATCCAGCCTAGACGCACAGTTCGGGACCCCCTACCCGAGATCCGCCGGTTTTGACACCGACATTGGTGCTTTCATTGAGAGTTCCTCCGTATCGTCGCCTTTAGGCCCGATGGCTCCTTTGATCATCAACAACGATACGGTCCAGGGTGAGACTTTTCTCCCCGGACAGATCTTCGTCTTCGGCGGCTTCGCTCTACGGGCCAATTCGCTCGGCCACCTGGAGCAGATCGAAAGCTACGCCCCTGGCCATCCAGTCAGGTTTGGAAGCTTAAACTACACGGCTGACATCCGCGGAGACTTGATCTTCGATGGATTCGAGCCACAGCCAAGCGCGTCGCACTGTCTCGATGGACATGATATAGCTCTGCCGCCGAACAGCGCCTGGGAGGCCACATACGCATCGGTTTCGACCATTGATTCGAAGCCTACTGCACCGATCGAGGATCAGCAGTTGGACGCTGCCTAAGGGGCTGCGATCTCAGAGGCGATCGAGCCGAACGCTAGCCCTGCACTCTACACGACCCGTGACTCCAAGGGTCCAGACTCCTCCCCGGGCTCCGAACCCCCAGCGCCCCTGCCAATCGAATCTGATTGGGCGCCGATAATGGAGTTCACCACCGCAGACATCTTGTAGCACTCGCCTTGTGGCAATATCCTGAACTCTCTCAAGTCTCTCTCCTTATTAGAAGAGCCCTGGCCGAACTACAGTCAGCGAGGATGGGATACGGATGATGAAGAAATTCAAAGTAATCAATACCATAGATAAGTACGGCGACAGTCGCCGCACTAAAAGCTATCCGAAAAGAAAGCTACTGCCTGAATTCGACGAAGAGGCTCTAGAGCCCTCGCATTCAAAAAATGAAAAAGCCACACGATCGGATAGACGACCCCATAAAGCGGCAAGCGGCGCCGCACCTAAATCGGCATGCGACCCACTTAAGGATTCGCATCATGGCCCAGTCAGGTCCATTTATGGGCCAAGAAAGCAAGCTCTCGTAAGCAACGCTATGAAGCCATCATCAGAATCCGGCACACCCAAATACAGGAGCGCCGCGCACCCCTATGTTTCACCGATGAGGTCCTGGACTATGAATTCCCAGAGGGATTCTAACCCGTAAACATAGAGGCATATGATGGAACAACAGACCCTGGAGTCTGGATCGAGGATTATATCCTCCACATACACATGGCTAGAGGAGATGATCTCCACGCCATAAAATATCTACCCCTTAAGCTTAAAGGGCCAGCCCGGCATTGGCTTAAAAGCCTTCCCGAAAACACAATTGGAAGCTGGGAAGAGCTCGAGGATGCTTTCCGAGCAAACTTTCAAGGGACCTACATCCGCCCTCCGGATGCAGACGATCTTAGTCACATAACTCAACAACCCGGAGAATCAGCTCGGCAGTTCTGGAATAGATTCCTCACTAAAAAGAATCAGATAGTCGACTGTCTGGACGCCGAAGCCTTAGCAGCTTTCAGGCATAACATCCGAGACGAATGACTCGCCAGACACCTCGGCCAAGAAAATCCAAGAACAATGGCCGCACTAACAAGCCTCATGACCCGCTTTTGTGCAGGGGAGGACAGCTGGTTGGCAAGGTGCAGCCCCAGCAACCCAAGTACATCCGAAACTAGGGATAGAAACGGAAAACTGCGACGCAACAAGGACCGTCGCTGGACTAAGGACAAAAGTCCGAAGAGCACGGCAGTCAATGCCGGATTCAAAGGCTCACGACAAAATCAGGAAAAATCGCCCCCCAGGATAACAGGGACGATCCATCCAACCTGAATAAAATCCTGGACAGGATATGTCAGATACACAGTACTCCCGAGAAGCCTGCTAACCATACCCACAGAGACTGTTGGGTTTTCAAACAATCCGGCAGACTCAATGCCGAACACAAGGGGCTCGACACACCAAGCGAAGACGAGGACGAACCCCAAAAGCAGAGCACCAGGAAACAAAAGAACTTCCCACAAGAAGTAAAAACAGTGAACTCACTTGACATAACAAAATGTGCGGCGCCCGTAAAGATACGCACCACACGGCCCATAGGGTCCTTCCACTGGTTGTCAAAACCGATCATCTTCGATCAGCTAGATTATTCTAGGAATATCAAGAATGTAGGCTGGACTACCTTGATACTCGATCCAATAATTGGCGGACTCCACTTTTCAAATGTCCTTATGGACGGCGGCAGTGGACTAAACCTGATATATCAGGATACAATCCAGCACATGGGGATAAACCCAGCAAGAATCCACCGCAGCAAAACCTCCTTTTAAGGGGTAATACCTGGTCCGGACACCCATTGTACGGGTTTTCTTCGGCTCACAGTCACATTCGGCTCTGCCGATAACCTCCGCCGCGAAAAGCTGACCTTCCACATCGTCCCGTTTTCAAGTCGCTATCAAGCACTACTGGGACGCGAAGCTTTCGCTCGCTTTAACGCAATACCGCATTATGCATCTCTTACGCTTAAGATGCCCGGTCCACGAGGCATCATCTCTTTGAAGGGGAAGCACTAAAGTGCGCCTCCCCAAGCGGAGGGCTGTGCGGCCGCTTTGACAGCCCCAGAGCAAAATGGCCTCACCGGCCAAAAAACTTCGAAATAGGTCATTCAAGACCACGAACGCGGATAGACGAGTTCGGTGCAAAATCATCATTGATGCAGGCCTAGAAGCCATATACCCCCGCACTAGGGGCTCCACGCATATAAAGTAAGAGACAATAAAGCTCAAACTTATATATCTTACTTTATACTTTGCTTATTTTTTTGGCACGACCCGTTCCTCTCTTTTACAGATGAACGTCGTGCGGCGCCCGTCCAGGATACGGCACAACAGAGACACAGGCGCAGACGTGCAGTAGGGACCCGTCCTAAAGGATTCTTTTTAGATTAAGACCCTGCGTAAACCTTTTTTACTGTCTCTTGTTGCTACACATCCCCTGGTTTTTTCTTTCTGATATAACCAAGGAGGAGGCTGGCGTCTTGGCATGTGGCCACGTCAGAATTTTTGCACGTACCTGGACACTAGGGGCTTTTTTAATAAAGAGTGTTGTTTCGCCCGCACTCATAAAGACTGAACACCTTAGGGAGTGTTCGGCGTCGCGAGTTTTGGCATTATATGCATCAGCTCCGAATCATGTCTTTGGTCAAATGTTGGGTTGCCTGGCTCCTGAGTTTGGCTACCTTATGTTCCGCTCTATCGGCTAAGGTAGCACCAGGAGAACTACTGCGATTGTGCCCCCGGTTTGGCCAGGGCGAGCACCTCAGTAGAGAAAGCCGAAAACTGACTGTCATTATGTAGCGTGAGACTGTTCAGCCACTCGATGACCTATCGGAATCTATCGGATTCCTCCGCTTTAACGAAGGGCCGCTTCCCGGTCAGGCACATACGCGCCCCGAATTCGGACGAGCGCAGTTGCCACCAAGGAGCTACCTAAAGAGTCTCATTGTCAAACACCTATGGCTAAGTGAAAGTGTTAAAGCATTATAGTTCGGTTGCCTGGCCCGCTGCGCTATCACCTCCTTTGTAGGACCAAGACGTTGGGTTAAGTGTGAGAATGCGTCTTCTGCGAGCACCCCCGCACTATGTGCATGGGGGCTGAAGCCAATGACTGCCATCTTTCAGATTTTATATATATATATATATATATATATATATATATATATATGTATATATATATATATATATATATATATATATATATATATCTTAAAACGGCCGCACAGGAGGTGTTCCCAATACTTGGAGGCACAAGTATAAAAAAAGGCCACTACAATTTATCAAAATATTACTTTATAATTACATATGCTATCTTAACATAGCATCCTTCGAGCACTGCGTCTCTATTACACGAGCGCCTTTAAGGACTTCCTGAAAATAGTGCTCGGAGGGTACTCGGCTTTCGTCCGAGTCTCGGGACGCAACAACGGTGGTCTCCATCCCTGCCCAGTATGTTTTGACACGGGCAAGAGCCATTCGTGCACCCTCTATGCATGCTGACCTCTTCATCGCATCAATATGCGGCATCACGTCAAGGAATTGCTGCACCAAGCTGAAATAACTCTTCGGCTCTGATCTCCCTGGCCACAGATGACCCATGACGTACTTCATGGCGAGTCCGGACAACCTATTCAGTTCGGCCCATTGAGCCAAACGATCGTCTACTGCCAGTGGACGCTCTGGATTGTGGAACTGTGACCAGAAAAGTTTTTCCACTTCGCGATCTTTGAGATCTCGAAAGTGTTCGGTCGCATCAGCAGCACTTGCTGCCAAATCCAGATAGGTGTCCTCCACACTCCACATCCGGTCCAACGGAGCAAACTTCAGATCACAAAACTTCCTCCGCAGCATAAAGGGCTTTCCAGCCGCAATCTGTTCGGCCTGACGCAGCTCCTCCTTCGCAGCTCTCACCGCAGAGCGAGCGTCCTTGGCATCGGCAACGGCCTTTTCTAAGTCCGTCTGTCTCGCCCGGTCTTCTTTCTTAAGAAGTTTGCAACGGTCTGCAGCGCTCTTTAACTTCTCAACCATATCGGCCATCTCTTCTTTGCTTCGGCAGTGAGCAGCCTGTTCGGCTCTCAGCTCTTCAAGGGCCTTCTCGACAGCCGCATCGCTTTTTCTGGCTTGCTCCTTAGCTCGGGCAAGTTCTGCCCTAAGATTCTCAACGACGGCCATACCATCTGCGTCAAGCACACACATTGTAAGACACTGGCATGAAGCTCCTCTTACCTGATGCCGCCCGAAGAATTACATACCTTGAGCCTCATCAAGCCGCTTGTTGACAAGCGCAATGTCAGCATCTGCCACATCCAGTTGCCGCTTTAGTTCGGCCACATCATCAGTTCGGCTTGATTCCGGACACCTCGCCACCTACATTCAAAGGCGACATCTTAGACCTGGGATTATGATCCTCTACGTGCCGTCATTTCTTGACAACGCGCAGAGTCTCAGGGGCTACTATCTACACAGGGCGTATCTTACTTATGCGCAACTGACAAAAGTGTACATTATCTAACGTACCTCAAAACCCGTCAGTAAACTTTTGACGGCCTCATGCAATCCGCTTTCTGCGGATGAAATCCTTTCAATCGCCGTGCCCATCAATGCACGGTGCTCCTCTGAGATAGAAGCTCGCCCCAGCAAAATCTTTAGCTCCTCCGGCCGAATACTAGATGGTGCCGGACTTGTCCTATGGCCTCTTTCGAAGGCCGGACGAGGAGAGCCTTGGGGGGCCACATAGCTATCCTCCGCCCCTGCCGGATTCAGAGAAACCCTCCGCGACGACACCTCAGGGTCGCCCGCCTCGCTAGGCGGTATGGCAGTGGGAGGCGTCCCGCTCTCCATCATCTCCGAAAGAAGATCCCCCGAAGACGAGCTCTGCTGAGAAGGGCTGAGGTCCGAGCTACAAGGTAAAATTTCGGTCAAATCTTCTCAGATATAAATCAAGGATTTCTCTCATCCCTCAAAAGGAAAACCTCTCTGTACTTACGGCTCGCTGGAGGGCTGATCCCCTTGAGGGCGTAGTCCGGCCGAAGAACTCCCCGACATCGGACCCTCTGACGAGGATTTTCTCCCCCGTTTCGAGGCCATGGTTTCCGGGTCGTCAGAGGCGGCTCTCTTCTTCCCCTTAGGAAAGGAATTGGTGGTTCCTCCCTTCGGAGAAGCCTCCTTCGAGGAGGCCATAGCTTCCTTGTCCTCCCCCTCCAAAGGCATTATCTCCAACATCCTGACTAGCACAGGATCCGGCCTGGTTTCAGGAAGGGGAGCCGGACACCTAATCAGCTTTGACTTAGCTATCCACTCCTGTTTAAAAGGACGGCTCTTTTAGGGGCAAGTTTATGACAATTATACGGATAGAAGGTCCGGGAACAAGGTTGCTTACTTGAGTATCGGGGCGATTGCAGCTTAGGCCTGCGTCCTCGGTTAAATCCGGACACATCTCTTGTGATCCGAAGAACAGTCTATACATCTCCGCGAGCGTTGCGCCCATAAAATTCTGGAGAGCTCGCAGTCCCTCTGGATTAAACTCCCACAGGCGAAGGGGGCGACGTTTGCCGGGCAATATTCGGCGAATCAGCATGACCTGGGTCACCTTGACCAAGCTGAGGTCTCCTTCCAAGAGATCCTTAATTCGGCCCTGTAACAGGGGCACGTCTTTGGGCAAACCCCAATCTAATCCTTTGTTGACCCATGACGCTAGCCGTGATGGGGGACCCGAGCGAAAGGCAGGCGGCGCCGCCCACTTGGCGCTCCTGGGAGCGGTGATATAGAACCATTCTCGTTGCCACAAACCGAGCTCCTCTTGAAAGGATCCCTCGGGCCATGGAGCATCAGCATTCTTACTTATGACAGCGCCTCCGCACTCTGCGTACCGTCCCTCGATCATCTTCGGCTCCACTCCAAAAGTCTTGAGCCACAATCCGAAGTGAGGAGTAACACGGAGGAACGCTTCACACACAACGATGAATGAGGAAATGTGGAGGATGGACTCCGGAGCTAATTCATGAAATTCCAGCCCGTAATAAAACAGCAGCCCCCTCACGAAGGGATCCGTCGGGAAGCCTAACCCCCGAAGGAACTGAGACATGAACACTACGCTCTCACCGGGCTGGGGACTGGGAATAGCCTGCCTTTGAGCAGGCAACCTATGCGGAATTTCGGCGGTCAAGAACTTAGCCTCTCTCAACTTTAGCACGTCCTCCTCCGTGACGGAGGAGGGAATCCATCGGCCTTGAAGGTCGGAACCGGACATTGTCGAAGGTCCGAAGCGCCTGGAATCTGGAGCCTAGGGTGTTGGAACTCGAGGCGACGGGCGAACTCGTTTGAGATTGGAAAAAGGAGTAAGGCCTTGGTCTCTTTATAAGAGGTTGAATACCAGGAGCCCTCCCCGTAACTGTTTCGGACTCGCCTGTAATCGAGAAAACATGCTAACGGGCACGATTGGGTTACCCACGTTCGTATTGATGAGAATCCCGTAAAAGGGGGGCACACGATCTCTACTTCGACAAGACATGCCAAGGAAACCGCCTCGCAAAACATGATGAGGTGGGAAAGTAAAAACGATTCGAGTAAAGGACTTGGCCGTAGTGTGATGGCGCACTGCGGAATACGTCAGCAGATTTGATTTGTGTTAATATTTTTCTCTCTACGGCAATATGTGGAAGCTTATTTTGCAGATCCGGACACTACCCTTGGTGTTTACAATCTTCTATGAAGGACTTGGAGGAGGAACCCGCCTTGCAATGCTGAAGACAATTTGCGCGCCGGACTCGTCGTAATTGAAGCCTGGTTCAGGGGCTACTGAGGGAGTTCTGGATTAGGGGGTGTTCGGGTAGCCGGACTATACCTTCAGCCGGACTCCTGGACTATGAAGATACAAGATTGAAGACTTCGTCCCGTGTCCGGATGGGATTTTCCTTGGCGTGGAAGGCAAGCTTGGCGATGTGGATATTCAAGATCTCCTACCATTGTAACCGACTCTGTGTAACCCTAACCCTATCCGGTGTCTATATAAACCGGAGGGTTGTAGTCCGTAGGCAATCAACTCCATACACAACAATCATACCATAGGCTAGCTTCTAGGGTTTAGCCTCCTTGATCTCGTGGTAGATCTACTCTTGTACTACCCATATCATCAATATTAATCAAGTAGGAGTAGGGTATTACCTCCATCGAGAGGGCCCGAACCTGGGTAAAACAAAGTGTTCCCTGCCTCCTGTTACCATCCGGCCTAGACACATAGTTCGGGACCCCCTACCCGAGATCCGCCGGTTTTGACACCGACATCAAGCGTTTCGTGGTCCACTCCGCGGATGGGATCCGAGAAGCAACACCTGAGTTGAGAGACATGGAAGACATCATGAACTCGAGAAAGATGTGGGGGTAGTTCCAACTGGTAGGCAACCTCTCCTCGTTTAGCGAGAATGTGAAAAGGACCGATGTAACGAGGAGCCAACTTGCCCTTGATACCGAAACGATGGGTACCCTTCAAAGGAGTAACCCGAAGGTAAGCCTTGTCGCCAACTTCAAAAGCAACTTCCTTATGACGACGGTCATACTCGCTCTTTTGACGAGATTGGGCTATTTTCAAATTCTCACGAATGATGCGAACTTGCTCTTCTGCCTCCTGGATCATATCCGGTCCAAAGAATTGTCTTTCACCGGTTTCTGACCAGTTCAAAGGTGTTCGACATCTTCATCCATACAGAATCTCGAAGGGTGCTTTCTTAAGACTGGATTGGTAGCTATTGTTATAAGCAAACTCGGCAAAGGGAAGACATTTCTCCCAATCCATACCGAATGAGATAACGCAAGCTCTAAGCATGTCTTCGAGAATTTGGTTGACCCTTTCCACCTGACCACTTGACTGAGGGTGGAAAGCGGTACTGAAGGAAAGATGGGTGCCCAGGGCAGTTTGGAAACTTTCCCAGAAATGAGAGGTGAAAAGACGGCCACGGTCTGAATTGATCTCTAGTGGAACACCATGGAGTGACACTATTCGGGAGATATATAAGTCAGCGAGCTGACTAGCAGTGATACTCTCTCGAACAGGTAGGAAGTGAGCCACTTTGGAAAGACGGTCAATGACTACGAAGATAGCATTATTTCCTTTCTTGGTCCTGGGAAAGCCGGTGATGAAGTCCATACCAACTTTGTCCCATTTCCACTCGGGAATAGCTAAAGGTTGAAGGGTGCCGGTAGGTCTCTGATGCTCTGCCTTAATGCGACGACAAACGTCACAGTTGGCAATATACTGAGCGATTTCTCTCTTCATCCTAGTCCACCAGAACCTCTGGCGTAGGTCCTGATACATCTTTGTACTACCGGGATGAATCATGAGAGGGGATTCATGGGCCTTCTTAAGGATCAGTTGCTGCATCTATTGACATTTGGGAACCACCAAACGGTTTCCAAAGTAAACAACACCTCGTTCATCCATAGAGAAACAGCCAGCAACTCCCTTGGAAATATTTTTCTTGATCCGGGAGATTCCCGTATCATGCTTCTGAGCCTCTATGATCTGATCCGTAAGGGTAGGTTTCGCCACCAAGGTAGAAAGGGAACCACGAGGAGCTATGTGAAGGTTAAGCTTACAGAATTCCTCATGGAGGGGTGGTTGACATTGTTGCAACATGAGGTTGTTGCAATAGGATTTACGACTTAAAGCATCAGCCATGACATTGGCCTTGCCTGAGGTGTAGGTGATTCCTAAGTCATAATCCAAGATCAACTCCAACCAACGTCTCTGTCTGAGATTCAGATCCGGTTGGGTGAAGATATACTTGAGACTCTGATGGTCAGTGTAGATTTCGCAACGGTTACCAAGAAGGTAATGTCGCCAAGTCTTAAGTGCATAGACTACGGCTGCAAGCTTTAGATCATGTGTAGGATAATTTTCCTCATGTGGATGCAACTGTCGAGATGCATAGGCAATCACATGACGATCCTGCATAAGAATGCAACCTAGTCCTTGATGTGAAGCGTCGCAGTAGATAACAAAATCTTTAGTGAAATCCGGTGGCACGAGTATGGGCGAAGAAGTCAGGCGTCTTTTCAGTTCCTGAAAACTGTGCTCACACTATGGGGTCCACTCAAACCTTTTATCTTTCTTGAGAAGCTCCGTGAGGGGTTTGGCCACTTTGGAGAAGTTTTCAACGAAGCGGCGACAATAACTGGCTAGACCAAGGAAACTCCTAACTTGTTTGACCTTTTCGGGTGGAGTCCAATCGAGAACGGCTTTGACTCTCTCGGGATTGACAGCAATGCCCTTACTAGAGATCAATGTGGCCTAGATAGGTCACTTCTGGCAACCAAAATTCACACTTGGAGAACTTGGCATAACGGCGGTGCTCTCTGAGTTTTTCTAACACAAGCCTAAGATGTTCGGCATGCTCTTCCTCGTTCTTCGAGTAAATAAGAATATCATCGAGATAAACCACGACGAACTTATCTAGGTACTCCATAAAGATCGAGTTCATCAAGCGGGAGAAAGTAGCTGGAGCATTGGTTAAGCCGAAAGACATCACGGTGTACTCGTATTGACCATAACGAGTGACAAAGGCCGTTTTGGGGATGTCCCCATTTCTGATTTTGATTTGGTGGTAGCCTAACCTCAAATCCATCTTGGAAAAGACTGAGGATCCAGCGAGCTGATCATACACGTCGTTGATCCTGGGGAGCGGATACTTGTTCTTTATTGTGACCAAATTAACGGGACGATAATCTACAACCATCCGATCCGTACCATCCTTCTTCTTGACGAAGAGGACAGGACAAGGCCAAGGAGAAGAACTGGGACGGATGAAACCCTTTTGCAAGGACTCATCAAGCTGTTTCTTAAGCTTGGCTAACTCCAAAGGTGCCATCTTGTATGGTCTCCTAGAGATTGGAACAGTTCCTGGGATAAGTTCTATGACAAAATCTACATCTCTGTCAGGTGGGACACCTGGCAGTTCTTCTGGAAAAACATCCGGGAAGTCACGGACTACCGAAATATCTTCAAGGACTGGAAGAGGGCTGGCATTAAGGAAATAGAGTTGACGCCTTGCAACTCTAGTAGAGACAGTGACTATTTTGCCAGATGGATGTGTAAGTTGAACAGATCTAGTGTAACAATCGATCTTGGCATGATGAGCTGTCATTCAGTCCATACCCAAGATGATGTTAATATCTGAGGACTTGAGAGATATCAAAGAAGCAAGGAATACCAGTCTATCAACAAGGATTTCATTATCATGGCTTACCTTAGAGGTTTGCCATTTGGAACCAGGAGTCTGGATTATTAGTGGAGTTGGCATATCAAAAAATGACATGTCGTGAAACCGAGCATAACCTTCGGATATGAAGGAGTGGGATGCTCCAGTATCGAACAGAACTGAAGCTGGGTGACAATTGACAAGAAGCGTACCCAGTACGACGTCGGGATCATCTTGAGCTTCTGTAGCTGGGACATGGTGCACACATGCTCGTTCAATGGAGGCTGGCTTGGTACTGATCATCTTGACTGATGGCTTTTCATGGCCAACAAACCTCTCAGACTGGGGTGGAGTATAACTGGACTGAGGGCAGTCACGTGCATAGTGTCCTGGTTTTCCGTAGGTGAAGCAAGTTCCTGAGGTAGGACGTGGACCTACATTGGCAAGTGGTCCACTAGTAGGCCTGGGTGGAGCACGTTGCTGAGCTGGGTGAGGCGCCACATCGGATGGCCTCGGTGCATATCGAGGTGGAAGAGCTGAGTCCGGAATCCAAATCCGTTGCTTCTGAGAGCCAGAGCGGGAGGAAGAACCCAGATCACAGTTGTGCTTACGAGACTCCTCGTAAGTGAGTTGAGCTGTCTCTGCATTAATGGCCTTATTCACAAGAGCCTGGAAGGTATCACAATGATGCAGGTGGAGATCACGACGCAACTTAGGGTTGAGACCCTTCCGGAACCTAGCCTGCTTCTTAGCGTCCGTGGACACTTCTTCTGTAGCATAGCGGGCGAGGTTTCCAAACTCTCTACTGTAAGCATCAACAGGCAGCTTACCCTGGGTAAAACTACAGAAATCTTCCCTCTTGCGGTCAATGAGAGCCTGAGGAATGTGGTGCTCACGAAAAGCCTCGGTGAAATCCCTCCAGGTAGGAATCTGACCAGCTGGAAGCATAGCCTCATAGCTCTGCCACCAAATACTAGCAGGACCTTCCAGGTGATAGGTAGCATAGGTGACCTTGTCACCTTCAGCCACGTTCGCAGAAAGCAACTTGTGAGTGATGCTCCGGAGCCAGTCATCTGCATCGAGTGGCTCAATGGAATGATGGAAGGTGGGTGGTTTCAGACCAATCAAGTCGGTGATGGAAACCAACTTCTTATGCTGATGTGCGTTGTTCTGCTCAATCTGTGCTAGCAAGCGGTTAGTCTCACGCTTATTCCTCTTGGATGCTAACAAGAACTCTACCATCAAAGGCTGGTCAGGAGGATCCGCATCCCTACCATCTCTGTGGTTCTTGCTATGAGCAACTGAACCTCGGTTAGCAGACGACATCCTGGCACAGAAACCAAGGAAACAAGGATGGAATTAGCATCGACATAAGGATGCGGAATGTAATGCAAAAGCATTGGAAACTCTTGAAATCCTGGGACAATTTCGGTATCATAACAGCAGTAAATGCTCAAAAGAATTATTGAGACATTCATCAAAGGAATAGCATAATCAACCAGCATCATAATATCAAGGTTCTGGGTCAAACTGAGGACACACGGAAGTAGTAGAACTGTATGGAGACACAACCCAACAATCCTAAGACTTTACGGTTTAGTAACACGTCATCCTGAGAGATAGAGGAGAAGCCTAGGCCTTAACCCTCATAGAAAAGAAGAGGCTGACTCAGAAAGAATGACATGAGGTAAAGGAGTAAAAAGAGCCTTACGTTCCCTTCCACAATCAATTCCCTTATATAACTAAAGAATTTCTAGACTCAACTTCGACAAGTTTGGCATGGTAATCCTACAGTCAGCCTGGCTCTGATACCAACGCTGTCGGGGCCCCGATCCTAAGTCACACCGATCTAGCATGTAACACTTCATATCACTTTGCGGCCTCACGTACGGTATTCCCACGGGTGCCACCTTACCTGGCCCGGGACCGTTTGTGCCTTTTGGCTCACGTATATGATAGTGTCGCTAGCATCCATATGAGAGAGAATCGGGCCGACATGACTAGTCGTGAACCCAAAGTGGCACTAACTTACAGGGACAGGCATAAATGAATCAACCTCTAGCATGTCGGTCAATAGCGTATGAATCCGGGCTGTAGCGCTGGGCTAACAGGACTCCGGATGTCACCGCGTGACATTTCCCCGAAGGGACAGACACAGGAATGAAGTGAATCACATGCCGGCCAGTCAAGTGTTCTGAAGCAATAGTGCTGGGCTAGCAGGACTCCGGTGAACCGGGCTGTAGCGGACTACTATGGCTCATGGAAGCACAAGACTACATTTCCCCATAAGAGAGGCTACTAGAGGTAAACAACTAGGTTGTCGGATCCCACACATAGCAATACACGTTACACGTACGCATAACATGCAAGTATGTGCTGTACAACATGGTATCACAACATAACTCAAACTCATATAGATAAAGACCCAGAAGAGCCACATAGCATTCAATACAAACAGGGGTCTCATGACCCATCATTCAGAGCATACAAGCAACGGAAGTATTACATGTCTGAGTACAGACAACTACAAAAGAAAAAGACTAAGAAGCCTGACAAAACACGACCCTCCCAAGGGTACAAGATCGTAGCTGGGATACAAGCTACTCGTCGAAGTCACTAGTGTAACCAACTGCAAAACATAAATAAGCAAACGTGAGTACTAAGGTACTCAGCAAGTCTTACATCAGAACTATCTACATGTGCAACATTATCAACAAAGGGGGTGGTGGAGTTTTAACAGCAGCAAGCCAGCTTTGACTCAGTGGCTAACCTATACTACGAGTATCAGAAACCTCTTTGAGGTGAGAAGACGCACACGAGTCCACATATTCACCATATCAATACTCCACTATGGATCCGTTCCCGTCTCCCTACGAGAAGTCCATCCATAGCACTCACGCTTATCTTGCGGATTTTAGAGTATCCACTTCAAGTTGTCTATGTACTACATAAGTCCTCCAAGTTTCCATATCCGAGGAAAACGGCCATTCGAATAGATAATGTTGACCCTGCAGGGGTGTACTTCTTCACACACGCTCTCGCCACTTATAGCCCTTTACACGTCATGTACCTCGGCAACCTTCAAGCGGAAGCCGGGCGAGGGTGTCGGCCACGACCTGCCTAACCACACAAGTCTCTCGTCCAGGTTTATCGCCTATTCGGGTTCCATCTGCAAGGAGATCCGGCCGGGGTGTTGCTCACGGCCCCAAACGATGTGTGCAGGGTTCCCAAGCCCACCATCCGGGTGCCACTTGGTACACCGTGCCACGGTGCCTAGTCTGTCCCAAGCCCGTCCCGTCGGACACCACCTGGTAGACAAATAGCACTACCTACAAACGCCAGAAACTAGTTGCAACTCCTGGACAGAGATCGAGTGGATTAATAAGCCGAGAGGGGCCGGATAACCAGAACCCAATGTGTGGTAGTAACTGGACTTGGATAACATACACAGAACTCAGTGCTTAGGGACGGTTCCAATGAGACAACCCACCATGTACTCCTACGTGGCCTCTCATCGCTACCTTTACCAAAACGTGTTCACACACTTAGCCTTTGTCGGTAGGACATGTTCACCACTCCGATTCATTCCCGATGAATCAGACCTAACACAACTCTAAGCATAGCTGGCATAAAGAAAACAAGCATGGTTGAGCAGGCACATCAAGGCTCAAGCAACTCCTACTCATGCTAGTGGGTTTCAACTATTTACTGTGGCAATGACAGGTCATGCAGAGGAATGGGTTCAGCTACCGCAGCAGAAAGTAGCAATTTGAATCGTTGTTGTCCTAATGCAGTAAAAAGGACCAGGAGCGAGAGAGTGGGATTTATCGAGATGCTCAAGGGGGTTTGCTTGCCTGATAGATCCACGAAGAAGTACTGCTCCTCAGATAGGTACTCGGGACACCTTTCAGAGTAGAACCTGTCGAGAGGGGACGGTGCCGGCAATCAATAAACAAGCACATGCAACAATATGATGCATGAAGATGACATTTCAAAGATGCTATGATTTGCCCTAATGCATCTAGCATCAATTTGGTTGAAGTCCATATGAACCAAGGGTTCATATGCAAACCCCAAGTTAAGTATATAACATGTCATTATTACGTTTTCACTTATACAACAAGTATAAGTTGGTTTTTCATGCATGAGACTGACATAAATGGATTCCTTGCATTTTTTGATGATTTTTCATATATAAATTATTTCATTCTGAGCTACGGTTTAATTTCTATGATTTTTAGAAGTTTTAACTATTTTCTGAAATTCTCTGAATTATTTTAAATCCAGACAATCAATTATTGCGTCAGCGTGACTGCGTCAGCGTGACGTCACAGAGGCGTCAGCAAGGTTGACCAGGTCAAACCTGACGTGGGGGGGCCACATGTCAGTGACACTGGGGTTAACCCCGAGCCAAACCTGGGTTGATTAGCTTTGACTAAGCCCTGGGGCCCACTGGCCAGTCTCAGGGGGGATTAGGCTGTGGTATTAGCACTAATGACAACCACGTCGGTGCCCGCCGGAGTTTGGCCGGCGGCGACCAAAACCGCGATGGATGCTCGCCGGAAACGCTGCTCCGGCGTCCATTTGACGCGCGGATGGGTGCTGAGGGTGGCTGGCGCTCACGTGCATCTAACAGAGCAGGTGGGAGGCCGTGGGGTGGATGGAGCTCGCTGGAGCAGGGCTCGCGGCGGCGGCCGGAGCTCGGTTGATGCGGGGTTGCGGCTGCAGCACTTGAGCGAGCAAACGGAGTGGCTAGGCGGCCTCTTGGAGGAGCCAGGAGCGTGTCAGTGCCCCTGGAGCGAGCAGGAGAGGCTCTGGAGCGCGGGCTCGCCGGCCATGGCGGACGGTGGCCTCGGTTTCACGGGCGATGAGGCTAGAGGAAGAAATCGAGCAGGTGAGGATGGGGGAAATGACCAGTAGCTCACAGTGGTTCTGTTGGTGCAGCTGGCGAGCTCGGGGAGGCACTAGAGCGAGCGGAGCAACAAGGAGGATCTCCGGTGGTCGGCGATGGAAACGAAGACGGTGGCGTCGCTTTCGGCGTTCCACGGGCGCGTGACTCGGTGGAGAGAGCGAGAGCGTTGAGGCGAAGCTCGTGGGCACGTCGAAGAGGCGAGGGCAAGGCAGTGGCCGCGGTGGTGCTTGTCGGCGGCGATGGCAGCGCTCGGGTGCGTGCGAGAGAGAGGACCGAGGAGGGGGATGAGCGAGAGGGAGTGAGAGGGGGTCGGGGAGACTGCGTGGCGTCGTCCTGGGCATCGAGGCAGCGGCGGGAAGTAGGAGGTGGCCGGGCGTGCGCTAGCGTGCGTCGGGCACGCGCCGTGCATCCGACTGGCGGGAGGAAGAAGACCTCCCTGCCCCTGGTGGGCTGGGCCGGCCAGATGGGCTGCTAGGTGAGCGCCAGGTAAGTGTTTTCTATTTTTTTGTTTTCTTTTTCTATTTCTGACATTTGTTTTGACTCTAAAAGAAATATTAAAACATTTCCATAAATGCTGAAAATATTTGTGGCATCTAGATATAATATTCCAGAGGCCCTCACCAATTCCCAACATTTTTGGAGCCATTAAAATATTTATATAATTTAAACAGCTCCAAATCAAATATTTATGCATTGATTCAAAAATCCAAAATGTGTAGCAAAAATGTGCATCACCTCTGGTTGTTGTTCCCAACATTATCCAAAGAGCATGAACATTTTTGAAGAGCATTTTGGGTTCATTGAAAATCCATTTTAAAGTTGAACCTATTGGAAAAAACTTTGGTGCTAGGGTTTGCAACTTTCCCCATTTCAAATTTATTTGAAAGATTAAACATGATGCACAAGCAAGCCTAGGACATACCAGAACTAGGGATGTGACAACCCGCCCCCACTCGAAAAAATCTCGTCCCAAGATTCAGGAGTTGGCGGAAAGAAAGCGGGGTACTCAAGTCGAAGACGATCTTCTCGCTCCCAAGTAGCTTCTCTCTCGGAATGATGAGACCATTGAACCTTGAGAAACTTGATGTTATGACATCGAGTGACACGCTCTGCTTGATCCAGAATGCGAACGGGGTACTCTCGATAAGTGAGGTTATCTTGGAGATCAAGTGAGGGAGTCCTGGATTAGGGGGTGTTCGGGTAGCCGGACTATACCTTCAGCCGGACTCCTGGACTATGAAGATACAAGATTGAAGACTTCGTCCCGTGTCCGGATGGGACTTTTCTTGGCATGGAAGGCAATCTTGGCGATGCGGATATTCAAGATCTCCTACCATTGTAACCGACTCTGTGTAACCCTAACCCTATCCGGTGTCTATATAAACCGGAGGGTTGTAGTCCGTAGGCAATCAACTCCATACACAACAATCATACCATAGGCTAGCTTCTAGGGTTTAGCCTCCTTGATCTCGTGGTAGATCTACTCTTGTACTACCCATATCATCAATATTAATCAAGCAGTAGTAGGGTATTACCTCCATCAAGAGGGCCCGAACCTGGGTAAAACAAAGTGTTCCTTGCCTCCTGTTACCATCCGGCCTAGACGCACAGTTCAGGACCCCCTACCCGAGATCCGCTGGTTTTGACACCGACATCAAGCGTTTCATGGTCCACTCCGCGGATGGGATCCGAGAAGCAACGCCTGAGTTGAGAGACGTGGAAGACATCAAGAACTCGAGAAAGATGTGGGGGTAGTTCCAACTGGTAGGCAACCTCTCCTCGTTTAGCGAGAATGTGAAAAGGACCGATGTAACGAGGAGCCAACTTGCCCTTGATACCGACACGATGGGTACCCTTCAAAGGAGTAA
This sequence comes from Triticum dicoccoides, assembly GCF_002162155.2. Taxonomy (NCBI): domain Eukaryota; kingdom Viridiplantae; phylum Streptophyta; class Magnoliopsida; order Poales; family Poaceae; genus Triticum; species Triticum dicoccoides. The sequence continues at coordinate 705,694,382 of NC_041382.1, read as the reverse complement.
CCCGAAGGTAAGCCTTGTCGCCAACTTCATAAGCCACTTCCTTATGACGACGGTCATACTCGCTCTTTTGACGAGATTGGGCTATTTTCAAATTCTCACGAATGATGCGAACTTGCTCTTCTGCCTCCTGGATCATATCTGGTCCAAAGAATTGTCTTTCATCGGTTTCTGACCAGTTCAAAGGTGTTCGACATCTTCATCCATACAGAATCTCGAAGGGTGCTTTCTTAAGACTGGATTGGTAGCTATTGTTATAAGCAAACTCGGCAAAGGGAAGACATTTATCCCAATCCATACCGAATGAGATAACGCAAGCTCTAAGCATGTCTTCGAGAATTTGGTTGACCCTTTCCACCTGACCACTTGACTGAGGGTGGAAAGCGGTACTGAAGGAAAGATGGGTGCCCATGGCAGTTTGGAAACTTTCCCAGAAATGAGAGGTGAAAAGACGGCCACGGTCTGAATTGATCTCTAGTGGAACACCATGGAGTGACACTATTCGGGAGATATATAAGTCAGCGAGCTGACTAGCAGTGATACTCTCTCGAACAGGTAGGAAGTGAGCCACTTTGGAAAGACGATCAATGACTACGAAGATAGCATTATTTCCTTTCTTGGTCCTGGGAAAGCCGGTGATGAAGTCCATACCAACTTTTCCCATTTCCACTCGGGAATAGCTAAAGGTTGAAGGGTGCCAGCAGGTCTCTGATGCTCTGCCTTAATGCGACGACAAACGTCACAGTTGGCAATATATTGAGCGATTTCTTACTTCATCCTAGTCCACCAGAACCTCTGGCATAGGTCCTGATACATCTTTATACTACCGAGATGAATCGTGAGAGGGGATTGGTGGGCTTCCTTAAGGATCAGTTGCTGCATCTATTGACATTTGGGAACCACCAAACGGTTTCCAAAGTAAACAACACCTCGTTCATCCATAGAGAAACAACCAGCAACTCCCTTGGAAATATTTTTCTTGATCCGGGAGATTCCCGTATCATGCTTCTGAGCCTCTATGATCTGATCCGTAAGGGTAGGTTTCGCCACCAAGGTAGAAAGGGAACCACGAGGAGCTATGTGAAGGTTAAGCTTACAGAATTCCTCATGGAGGGGTGGTTGACATTGTTGCAACATGAGGTTGTTGCAATAGGATTTACGACTTAAAGCATCAGCCATGACATTGGCCTTGCCTGAGGTGTAGGTGATTCCTAAGTCGTAATCCGAGATCAACTCCAACCAACGTCTCTGTCTGAGATTCAGATCCGGTTGGGTGAAGATATACTTGAGACTCTGATGGTCAGTGTAGATTTCGCAATGGTTACCAAGAAGGTAATGTCGCCAAGTCTTAAGTGCATAGACTACGGCTGCAAGCTTTAGATCATGTGTAGGATAATTTTCCTCATGTGGATGCAACTGTCGAGGTGCATAGGCAATCACATGACGATCCTGCATAAGAATGCAACCTAGTCCTTGACGTGAAGCGTCGTAGTAGATAACAAAGTCTTTAGTGAAATCCGGTGGCACGAGTATGGGCGCAGAAGTCAGGCGTCTTTTCAGTTCCTAAAAACTGTGCTCACACTATCGGGTCCACTCAAACCTTTTATCTTTCTTGAGAAGCTCCGTGAGGGGTTTGGCCACTTTGGAGAAGTTTTCAACGAAGCGGCAACAATAACTGGCTAGACCAAGGAAACTCCTAACTTGTTTGACCGTTTCGGGTGGAGTCCAATCGAGAACGGCTTTGACTCTCTCAGGATTGACAGGAATGCCCTTACTAGAGATCATGTGGCCTAGATAGGTCACTTCTGGCAACCAAAATCCACACTTGGAGAACTTGGCATAAAGGCGGTGCTCTCTGAGTTTTTCTAACACAAGCCTAAGATGTTCGGCATGCTCTTCCTTGTTCTTCGAGTAAATAAGAATATCATCGAGATAAACCACGACGAACTTATCTAGGTACTCCATAAAGATCGAGTTCATCAAGCGGGAGAAAGTAGCTGGAGCATTGGTTAGGCCGAAAGGCATCACGGTGTACTCGTATTGACCATAACGAGTGACAAAGGCTGTTTTGCGTTCTGATTTTGATTTGGTGGTAGCCTAACCTCAAATCCATCTTGGAAAAGACTGAGGATCCAGCGAGCTGATTATACAGGTCGTTGATCCTGGGGAGCGGATACTTGTTCTTTATCGTGACCAAATTAACGGGATGATAATCTACAACCATCCGATCCGTACCATCCTTCTTCTTGACGAAGAGGACAGGACAAGCCCAAGGAGAAGAACTGGGACGGATGAAACCCTTTTGCAAGGACTCATCAAGCTATTTCTTAAGCTCGGCTAACTCCAAAGGTGCCATCTTGTATGGTCTCCTAGAGATTGGAACAATTCCTGGGATAAGTTCTATGACAAAATCTACATCTCTGTCAGGTGGGACACCTGGCAGTTCTTCTGGAAAAACATCCGGTAAGTCACGTACTACCGAAATATCTTCAAGGTCTGGAAGAGGGCTGGCATTAAGGAAATAGAGTTGACGCCTTGCAACTCTAGTAGAGACAGTGACTATTTTGCCATATGGACGTGTAAGTTGAACAGATCTAGTGTAACAATAGATCTTGGCATGATGAGCTGTCATTCAGTCCATACCCAAGATGATGTTAATATCTGAGGACTTGAGAGATATCAAAGAAGCAAGGAATACCAGTCTGTTAACAAGGATTTCATTATCATGGCTTACCTTAGAGGTTTGCCATTTGGAACCAGGAGTCTGGATTATTAGTGGAGTTGGCATATCACAAAATGACATGTCGTGCAACCGAGCATAACCTTCGGATATGAAGGAGTGGGATGCTCCAGTATCGAACAGAACTGAAGCTGGGTGACAATTGACAAGAAGCGTACCCAGTACGACGTCGGGATCATCTTGAGCTTCTATAGCTGAGACATGGTGCACACATGCTCGTTCAATGGAGGCTGGCTTGGTACTGATCATCTTGACTGATGGCTTTTCACGGCCAACAGACCCCTCAGACTGGGGTGGAGTATAACTGGACTGAGGGCAGTCACGTGCATAGTGTCCTGGTTTTCCGCAGGTGAAGCAAGTTCCTGAGGTACGACGTGGACCTACATTGGCAAGTGGTCCACTAGTAGGCCTGGGTGGAGCACGTTGCTGAGCTGGGTGAGGCACCACATCGGATGGCCTCGGTGCATATCGAGGTGGAAGAGCTGAGTCCGGAATCCAAATCCGTTGCTTCTAAGAGCCAGAGCGCGAGGAAGAACCCAGATCACAGTTGTGCTTACGAGACTCCTCGTAAGTGAGTTGAGCTGTCTCTGCATTAATGGCCTTGTTCACAAGAGCCTGGAAGGTATCACAATGATGCTGGTGGAGATCACGACGCAACTTAGGGTTGAGACCCTTCCGGAACCTAGCCTGCTTCTTAGCGTTTGTGGACACTTCTTCTGTAGCATAGCGGGCGAGGTTTCCAAACTCTCTACTGTAAGCATCAACAGGCAGCTTACCCTGGGTAAAACTACAGAAATCTTCCCTCTTGCAGTCAATGAGAGCCTGAGGAATGTGGTGCTCATGAAAAGCCTCGGTGAAATCCCTCCAGGTAGGAATCTGACCAGCTCGAAGCATAGCCTCATAGCTCTGCCACCAAATACTAGCAGGACCTTCCAGGTGATAGGTAGCATAGGTGACCTTATCACCTTCAGCCACATTCGCAGAAAGCAACTTGTGAGTGATGCTCCGGAGCTAGTCATCTGCATCGAGTGGCTCAATGGAATGATGGAAGGTGGGTGGTTTCAGACCAATGAAGTCGGTGATGGAAACCAACTTCTTATGCTGATGTGCGTTGTTCTACTCAATCTGTGCTAGCAATCAGTGCTAGGAAACAAGGATGTAATTAGCATCGACATAAGGATGCGGAATGTAATGCAAAAGCATTGGAAACTCTTGAAATCCTGGGACAATTTCGGTAGCATAACGGCTATAAATGCTCAAAAGAATTTTTGAGACATTCATCAAAGGAATAGCATAATCAACCAGCATCATAATATCAAGGTTCTGGGTCAAACTGAGGACACACGGAAGTAGTAGAACTGTATGGAGACACAACCCAACAATCCTAAGACTTTACGGTTTAGTAACACGTCATCCTGAGAGATAGAGGAGAAGCCTAGGCCTTAACCCTCGTAGAAAAGAAGAGGCTGACTCAGAAAGAATGACATGAGGTAAAGGAGTAAAAAGAGCCTTACGTTCCCTTCCACAACCAATTCCCTTATATAACTAAAGAATTTCTAGACTCAACTTCGACCAGTTTGGCTTGGTAATCCTACAGTCAGCCTGGCTCTGATACCAACGCTGTCAGGACCCCAATCCTAAGTCACACCGATCTAGCATGTAACACTTCATATAACTTTGCGGCCTCACGCACGGTATTCCCACGGGTGCCACCTTACCTGGCCCGGGACCGTTTGCGCCTTTTGGCTCACGTATATGATAGTGTCGCTAGCATCCATATGACAGAGAATCGGGGCGACATGACTAGTCGTGAACCCAAAGTGGCACTAACTTACAGGGACAGGCATACATGAATCAACCTCGAGCATGTCGGTCAACAGCGTATGAATCCGGGCTGTAGCGCTGGGCTAATAGGACTCCGGATGTCACCGCGTGACATTTCCCCGAAGGGACAGACACAGGAACGAAGTGAATCACATGCCGGCCAGTCAAGTGTTCCGGAGCAATAGTGCTGGGCTAGCAGGATTCCGATGAACCGGGCTATAGCGGACTACTATGGCTCATGGAAGCACAAGACTACATTTCCCCATAAGAGAGGCTACCAGAGGTAAACAACTAGGTTTTCGGATCCCACACATAGCAATACACGTTACACGTACGCATAACATGCAAGTATGTGTTGTACAACATGGTATCACAACATAACTCAAACTCATATAGATAAAGACCCAGAAGAGCCACATAGCATTCAATACAAACAGGGGTCTCATGACCCATCATTCAGAGCATACAAGCAACGGAAGCATTACATGTCTGAGTACAAACAACTACAAAAGAAAAAGACTAAGAAGCCTGACTAAACACGACCCTCCCAAGGATACAAGATCATAGCTGGGATACAAGCTACTCATCGAAGTCACTAGTGTAACCAACTGCAAAACATAAATAAGCAAACGTGAGTACTAAGGTACTCAGCAAGTCTTACATCAGAACTATCTACATGTGCAACATTATCAACAAAGGGGGTGGTGGAGTTTTAACAGCAGCAAGCCAGCTTTGACTCAGTGGCTAACCTATACTACGAGTATCAGAAACCTCTTTGAGGTGAGAAGACGCACACGAGTCCATATATTCACCATATCAATACTCCACTATGGATCCGTTCCCGTCTCCCTATGAGAAGTCCATCCATAGCACTTCAAGTTGTCTATGTACTACATAAGTCCTCCAAGTTTCCATATCCGAGGAAAACGGCTATTCGAATAGATAATGTTGACCCTGCTGGGGTGTACTTCTTCACACACGCTCTCGCCACTTATAGCCCTTTACACGTGATGTACCTCGGCAACCTTCAAGCGGAAGCCGGGCGAGGGTGTCGGCCACGACCTGCCTAACCACACAAGTCTCTCTTCCAGGTTTATCGCCTATTCGGGTTCCATCCGCAAGGAGATACGGCCGGGGTGTCGCTCACGGCCCCAAACGATGTGTGCAGGGTTCCCAAGCCCACCATCCGGGTGCCACTTGGTACACCATGCCACGGTGCCTAGTCTGTCCCAAGCCCGTCCCGCCGGACACCACCTGGTAGACAAATAGCACTACCTACAAACGCCAGAAACTAGTTGCAACTCCTGGATAGAGATCGAGTGGATTAATAAGCCGAGAGGGGCCGAATAACCGGAATCCAATGTGTGGTAGTAACTGGACTTGGATAACATACACAGAACTCAGTGCTTAGGGACGGTTCCAATGAGACAACCCACCATGTACTCCTACATGGCCTCTCATCGCTACCTTTACCAAAACGTGTTCACACACTTAGCCTTTGTCGGTAGGACATGTTCACCACTCCGATTCATTCCCGATGAATCAGACCTGACACAACTCTAAGCATAGCTGGCATAAAGAAAACAAGCATGGTTGAGCAGGCACATCAAGGCTCAAGCAACTCCTACTCATGCTAGTGGGTTTCAACTATTTATTGTGGCAATGACAGGTCATGCAGAGGAATGGGTTCAGCTACCGCAGCAGAAAGTAGCAGTTTGAATCGTTGTTGTCCTAATGCAGTAAAAAGTAGCAGGAGCGAGAGAGTGGGATTTATCGAGATGCTCAAGGGGGTTTGCTTGCCTGATAGATCCATGAAGAAGCACTGCTCCTCAGATAGGTACTGGGGACACCTTTCAGAGTAGAACCTATCGAGAGGGGACGGTGCCGGCAATCTATAAACAACCACATGCAACAATATGATGCATGAAGATGACATTTCAAAGATGCTATGATTTGCCCTAATGCATCTAGCATCAATTTGGTTGAAGTCCATATGAACCAAGGGTTCATATGCAAACCCCAAGTTAAGTATATAACATGTCATTATTACGTTTTCACTTATACAACAAGTATAAGTTGGTTTTTCATGCATGAAACTAACATAAATGGATTCCTTGCATTTTTCTGATGATTTTTCATATATAAATTATTTCATTCTGAGCTACGGTTTAATTTCTATGATTTTTAGAAGTTTTAACTATTTTCTGAAATTCTCTGAATTATTTTAAATCCAGAAAATCAATTACCGCGTCAGCGTGATGTCAGAGAGGCGTCAACAAGGTTTACCAGGTCAAAGCTGACGAGTGGGGGCCACATGTCAGTGACATTGGGGTTAACCCCGAGTCAAACCTGGGCTGATTAGCTTTGTCTAAGCCCTAGGGCCCACTTGCCACTCTCAGGGGGGATTAGGCTGTGGGATTAGCACTAATGACAACCACGTCGGTGCCCGCCGGAGTTTGGCCGGCGGCGACCAAAACCGCGGCGGACGCTCGGCGGAAATGCTGCTTTGGCGTCCATTCGACGCGCGGATGGGTGCTGAGGGTGGCTGGCGCTCGCACGCATCTAACGGAGTAGGTGGGAGGCCGTGGGGTGGACGGAGCTCGCCGGAGCAGGGCTCGCGACGGCGGCCGGAGCTCGATGGATGCGGGGTTGCGGCTGCAGCGCTTGAGCGAGCAAACGGAGTGGCTAGGCGGCCTCCTGGAGGAGCCAGGAGCGTGCCAGTGCCCCTGGAGCGAGCAGGAGAGGCTCTGGAGCGCGGGCTCGCCGGCCATGGCGGACGGTGGCCTCGGTTTCACGGGCGATGAGGCTAGAGGAAGAAGTCGAGAAGGTGAGGATGGGGGAAACGACCAGTAGCTCACAGCGGTTCTGTTGGTGCAGCTGGCGAGCTTGGGGAGGCACTAGAGCGAGTGGAGCAACGAGGAGGATCTCTTGCGGTCGGCGATGGAAAGAAAGACGGTGGCGTCGCTTCCGACGTTCCGCGGGCGCGTGACTCGGTGGAGAGAGCGAGGGCGTTGAGGCGAAGCTCGTGGGCACGTCGGAGAGGCGAGGGGAAGGCAGTGGCCGCGGTGGTGCTTGTCGGCGGCGATGGCAGCGCTTGGGTGCGTGCGAGAGAGAGGACCGAGGAGGGGGATGAGCGAGAGGGAGTGAGAGGGGGGTCGGGGAGACTGTGTGGCGTCGTCCTGGGTGTCAAGGCAGCGGCGGGAAGTAGGAGGTGGCCGGGCGTGCGCCGGCGCGCGTCGGGCACGCGCCGTGCATCCGACTGGCGGGAGGAAGAAGACCTCCCTGCCCCTGGTGGGCTGGGCCGGCCAGATGGGCTGCTAGGTGAGCGCCAGGTAAGTGTTTTCTATTTTTTTTGTTTTCTTTTTCTATTTCTGACATTTGTTTTGACTCTAAAAGAAATGTTAAAACATTTCCATAAATTCTGAAAATATTTGTGGCATCTAGATATAATACTCCAGAGGCCCTCACCAATTCCCAACATTTTTGGAGCCATTAAAATATTTATATAGTTTAAACAGCTCCAAATCAAATATTTATGCATTGATTCAAAAATCCAAAATGTGTAGCAAAAATGTGCATCACCTCTGGTTGTTGTTCCCAACATTATCCAAAGAGCATGAACATTTTTGAAGAGCATTTTGGGTTCATTGAAAATCCATTTTAAAGTTGACCCTATTGGAAAAAACTTTGGTGCTAGGGTTTGCAAATTTCCCCATTTCAAGTTTATTTGAAAGATTAAACATGATGCACAAGCAAGCCTAGGACATACCAGAACTAGGGATGTGACAACAATCGCCCAATTCAACGCAGTGCCACACTATGCTTATCTCAAGCTCAAGATGCTCAGTCCACGTGGCGTCATAACAGTCAATGGAAATACGGAATGCTCCCTCCTTACAGAGGAGCACACAGCTGCCTTAGTAGCAGAAGTACAGAGCGGCCTTCTCAAGGAGAACCTTAATTCAACTGTCGAGCCCACGGACACCGTCAAGAGGGTCCGAACTACCCTACAGCAGGACAGCTCGGCTCGTCAGGAGCTAGACTAGCAATTTGGCCTCTGTCTCAGTCCTGGTCAAGTAGTGGCATTCGCACCACGCGTACATAACTACGCACTCAAAATTCCATGGGCATCGATAGAGGCATAGCTAGTTTGTGATCCGCAGTACGGCTCAACCGACACTGGATACACACATACTTTCACTTTTATTCGTTTCCTTTTCAGGTTTCAATCTCGCAGGCCCCATCTGATAGCCTGATCACCAATCCTCTTGCAGGACGAACACACCAAGACGGCGAGAAACGCAGACGTACGGGGGATTTTCAAGGTGGTTTCGTTAACAATCACTCTACCTGTTTTTCTGGACCCACATGCAGCTCTCCCTTGGTTTTTGGCATGTTAAATAGCATGTTGCTTATCGCACTACTTGTATCAATGTGCCTTGACGTATTAATCAAATTACAGTGAAAACAGTTCGAGGCTGGAGCTTTAGGGCCCCAGCTTATCACCTTTGCACCCTTTCTGTTTTCTTTTTTTCTTTCTTTTTCTCTTCTTCTCCCCTGTGGGTAACCCTATCAGGTAGCACCCGTACACTTTGGTACGTTTGATGTTTGCCAGGGGCTTCATAGCACCCCACACTACGGCAACAAAAGTCCGAACACTTTTTATAGTATATTTCGGCACCCCAAATTTAGCACTATATGCATTGGATCGGATCATGTCTTTGGTTAATAGTTGGGTTGCCCGGCTCCTGTGCTTGATACCTTACGTTCCGCTATATCGGCTAAGGTAGTAATGGGAGAACTACTGCGATTGTGCCTTGGTTTACCCAAAGGAGCACCTCAGTAGAGAAAGCCGAAAACTGACTGTCATGATGCTGCGAGAGCCAGTCAGCTCTTCGGAGGTTGCAAATCGTTGGAGATTTCTTCCGCATTACTTAAAGGATAGGTACATCCCCATCAGACGCTTATAGCACTCTGGTTCAGATACTAGGGGCTGTGCCCATGTTTTTATTGTCGAACTCCTGTGGCTAAGCGAGGGTGTTAAATCCGCATAGTCTGATTACTTGGTTTGTTGCGCTAAACAACTCCTTCAAGGACCATATAATTGGATCAAGATTGTTTAGATTCCATCCCGAACACCTCCGTACTACCAACATGGGGGCAGAAGCCGACGACTGGCCAACCCTCAGATTTCATACAACATGGCCGCATAGGAGGTAAAATTTAAAACATAACAAACATTATATTACATAACAAAATTTGTTTCATCATACAAGGCAGAGACAATATGAATATATTCATTCGAATATAATGTCTTCTGCACATTGCGTCACCACAATGCGGGACCCCTCCAGGACGTCTTCAAAAAACCGCTCCCGCGTGCAGTGCTCCTTGCCTTTAGGTGGCCCCTCGGTCACAAGCTTGACGACATCCATCTTCTCCCACCACACCTTGATGCGGGCGAAGGCCATGCGCGCACCCTCGATGCAGGCCGACCTCTTGACGATGTCCAGTGGAGGGCAGACACCTACCAGCCACTTCACGAGTCCGAAGTAGCTGTTGGGTAGGGCTTCGGTTGGCCACAGTTGGATCACTAAATCCTTCATGGCCAGTTCGGCCACCCTATGCAGCTCCACCAGCTATTTTAGCTAATCGGTGAAGGGCACAGGATGCTCTGGCGCAAGATACTGCAACCAGAACAATTTCTTTGTCGAGCTCCTTTCTTCGGCTCGAAAGAATTCTGCGGCGTCAGACACACTGTGCGGCAGATCTGCCCCTGGAGAACTCCGAATCCGGGTTAGTAGGAGATATTTCTTCTTCACATACTTGCTTTGCATACTAAATGCCTTACCTGCTGCGACCTTCTTCGCCTCCTGGATCTCCTGGAGGGCATCATGGGCTTCAACCCCGGCCGCTTCCGCGCTTTGGCGAGCCTTTGAGAGTTCGGCCTCTCAAGCCGAAACATCTGCCTCCAAGGCCTCATACTTCTTCACAGCATCTTGGAGCTCTTGCTGGACCTCGTTGACCCGGGCCTTGAGCTTCTTACGGGCGGCCTGCTCCTTGACAGCCTTCCCCTTGGCTTCGGCCAGGGCCTTCTTTAGGGCCTCGACCTCGGTCATCGCTTCTATACATATCATGACACTTCGGTCAATGCATATCATTTTACTTTTTTTCGAATACATAACGGGTTATCACATACCTTGTTTTTCTTGGAGCTACTTCCTCGCCTAGCCGAGCTCTTCTTCGGCCCGCTCCAGTTTCTGCTTTAGTCCGAAGACTTCGGCAGTGTGAGAAGTCGCGGCCAGCAGCGACGCCTGCTTATTCACATCAGACATAGTTTGGTTAGTTTCTGGATATGGCGGTCAGTGCCAGATTCAGCGGCTCTAAGTCTGGTCAGCGGAAGAAGCCATTCAAAAAGAATAATTCGGGCCAATCTAGCCTGGACCGCATACTGGATCGTCCGTGCCAGATTCATGGCACCCCAGACAAACCACCCAATCATACCAACGGAGATTGCTGGGTTTTTAAACAGGCCGGCAAGTTAAATGCCGAAAACAAGGATAAGGGATCGCAAAGCAAAGACGACGACGAGGAGCCACGGCCGCCGAACACAGGGGGACAGAAGAAGTTTCCCCCTTAGGTCAAAACGGTGAACATGATATACGCTACCCTCATCCCCAAGAGGGAGCGCAAGCGTGCACTTAGGGACGTCTACACGATAGAGCAAATCGCCCCGAAATTTAATCCATGGTCGTCATGGACGATCACCTTTGATCGCCGGGATCATCCGATCAGTATCCGCCATGGCGGTTCAACCGCACTGGTCCTGGACCCAATAATTGATGGGTTCCACCTGACACGAGTCCTGATGGACGGTGGCAGCAGCCTCAACTTGCTCTATTAGGATACAATGCGCAAAATGGGCATTCATCCATCACGGATCAAACCCACAGACTACCTTCAAAGGAGTCATACCAGGTGTAGAGGCCCACTGTACGGGCTCAATCACGCTCGAGGTTGTCTTCGGATCTCCGGGCAATTTCCGAAGTGAGGAGTTAATCTTTGACATAGTCCCCTTTTGCAGCGGCTATCATGCATTGCTCGGACGGACCGCAATCGTCCGATTCAACGCAGTGCCACACTATGCTTATCTCAATCTCAAGATGCCCAGTCCACGTGGCATCATAACAGTCAACGGAAATACGGAACGCTCCCTCCGTATAGAGGAACACACAGCTGCCTTTGCGGCAGAAGTACAGAGTGGCCTTCTCAAGCAGAACCTTAATTCGGCTGCCGAGCCCATGGACACCGTCAAGAGGGTCCGAACTACCCTGCAGTAGGACAGCTCGGCTCGTCAGGAGCTAGACTAGCAATTCGGCCTCTGTCTCAGTCCTGGTCAAGTAGTGGCATTCGCACCACGCGTACATAACTACACACTCAAAATTCCATGGGCATCGATGGAGGCATCGCTAGTTTGTGATCTGCAGTACGGCTCAACCGACACCAGATACACACATACTTTCACTTTTATTCGTTTCCTTTTCAGGTTTCAATCTCACAGGCCCCATCTAATAGCCTGATCACCAATCCTCTTGCAGGACGAACACACCAAGACGGCGAGAAACGCAGACGTACGGGGGATTTTCAAGGTGGTTTCGTTAACAATCACTGTAACTGTTTTTTCATGACCCACATGCAGCTCTCCCTTGGTTTTTGCATTGGCATGTTAAATAGCCTGTTGCTTATCGCACAACTTGTATCAATGCGCATCGACGTATTAATCAAATTACAGTGAAAACAGTTCGAGGCTGGAGCTTTAGGGCCCCAGCTTATCACCTTTGCACCCTTTTTGTTTTCTTTTTTTCTTTCTTTTTCTCTTCTTCTCCCCTTTGGGTAACCCTATCAGGTAGCACCAATACACTTTGGTACGTTTGATGTTTGCCAGGGGCTTCATAGCACCCCACACTACGGCAACAAAAGTCCGAACACTTTTTATAGTATAGTTCGGCACCCCAAATTTAGCACTATATGCATTGGCTCGGATCATGTCCTTGGTCAATAGTTGGGTTGCCCGGCTCCTGTGCTTGCTACCATATGTTCCGCTATATCGGCTAAGGTAGTAAAGGGAGAACTACTGCGATTGTTCCTTGGTTTACCCAAAGGAGCACCTCAGTAGAGAAAGCCAAAAACTGACTGTCATGATGCGGCGAGAGCCAGTCAGCTCTTCAGAGGTTGCAAATCGTTGGAGATTTCTTCCGCATTACGTGAAGGATCGGTACTTCCCGATCAGACGCTTATAGCACTCTGGTTCGGATACTAGGGGCTGCGCCCATGTTTTTATTGTCGAACTCCTATGGCTAAGCGAGGGCGTTAAAGCCGCATAGTCTGATTGCTTGGATCGTTGCGCTAAACAACTCCTTCAAGGACCATATAATTGGATCAAGATTGTTTAGATTCCATCCCGAACACCTCCGTACTACCTACGTGCGGGCAGAAGCCGACGACTGGCCAACCCTCAGATTTCATACAACATGGCCGCACAAGAGGTAAAATTTAAAATATAACAAACATTATATTACATAACAAAATTTGTTTCATCATACAAGGCAGATACAATATGAATATATTCATTCGAATATAATGTCTTGCGCACATTGCATCACCACAATGCGGGACCCTTCCAGGACGTCTTCAAAATACCGCTGCGGCGTGCGGTGCTCCTTGCCTTCAGGTGGCCCCTTGGTCACAAGCTTGACGGCATCCATCTTCGCCCACCACACCTTGACGCGGGCGAAGGCCATGCGCGCACCCTCGATGCAGGCCGACCTCTTGACGATGTCCAGCGGAGGGCAGGCACCTACCAGCCGCTTCACGAGTCCGAAGTAGCTGCTGGGTAGGGCTTCAACAGGCTACAACTGGATTACTAAATCCTTCAAGGCCAGTTCGGCCACCCTATGCAGCTCCACCAGCTGTTTTAGCTAATCGGTGAAGGGCACAGGATGCTCTAGCGCAAGATACTACGACCAGAACAATTTCTTTGTCGAGCTCCCTTCTTCAGCTCGGAAGAATTCTGTGGCGTCGGTGTCAGGACCCCGATTCCAAGTCACATCGATCTAGCTGGTAACACCTCATATCACTTTGCGGCCTCACGCACGGTATTCCCACGGGTGTCGCCTTACCAGGGCCCGGGACCGTTTGCGTCTTTTGGCTCACGTATATGATAGTGTCGCTAGCATCCATATGACAGAGAACCCGGGCCAACATGGCTAGTCGTGAACCCAAAGCGACACTAACCCATGGAGACAGGCATACATGAATCAACTTCGAGCATGTTGGTCAGCAGCGTGTGAATCCGGGCTGTAGCACTGGGCTAACAAGACTCCGGTAACCCGGGCTGTAGTAGGCTAGGCAGGACTCCGGATGTCACCGCGTGACATTTCCCCGAAGGGACAGACACAGGAACGAAGTGAAACACATGCCGGCCAGTCAAGTGTCCTGAGCAGTAGTGCTGGGCTAGCAGGACTTCGGTGAACCGGGCTGTAGCGGACTACTATGGCTCATGGAAGCACAAGACTACATTTCCCCATAAGAGAGGCTACCAAGGATAAACCACTAGGTTGTCAGATCCCACACATACCAAGCATTTCAATCATACACACAATATGCTCGGTATGTGCAAATACAACATGGCATCACAACATAACTCTACGACTCAAAGTATTTATCCATTAGGCTCCGAGGAGCGAGATATTACAAACATGGGTCTCATGACCCAACAAACACAGCATACAAATCAAGGCACATGCGGAAGCTTAACATGTCTGAGTACAGACATGTACAAATGAAAAAGGCTAAGAAGCCTGACTATCTACCAGATCCTGCCGAGGGCACAAGATCGTAGCTGAGGTATCAAGCTAAATGTCGAAGTCCACACGGAACTAGTAGCGAGACTGACATCTCTCTGCAAAACATAAAATAAGCAAACGTGAGTACAAATATACCCAGCAAGACTTACATCAGGACTATCTACATATGCATTGGTAACAATAAAGGGGTGGGGGTGGTGGAGTTTAACTGCAGCAAGCCAGCTTTTGACTTAGTGGCTAACCTGAACTACGACTGCAATAACTCTTTTGAGGTGGCGCACACGAGTCCACATATTAACCATATCAATACTCCACTATGGATCCTCTCCCGTCTCCATACGAGAACGCCATCCATAGCACTCACGCTTATCTTGCGCATTTTAGAGTATCCACTTTCACTTTTCTATGAACTATGCAAGGGGTCCAAGTTTCCATATCCGAGGAATCCGGCTATTCGAATAGATAATGGTAACCCTGCAGGGGTGTACTTCTTCACACATGCTCTCGCCACTTATCGCCCTGTACACGTCATGTACCTCGGCAACCTTCAAGCAAAAGCCGGGCGAGGGAGTCGGCCACGACCTGACTAACCAACAAGTCTCTAGTCCAGGTTTATCGCCTATTCGGGTTCCATCCGAAAGGAGATCCGGCCGGGGTGTTGCTCACGGCCCCAAACGATATGTGTAGGGTTCCCAAGCCCACCATCCGGGTGCCACTTGGTACACCGTGCCACTGTGCCTAGTCTGTCCCAAGCCCACCTGTACCGGGTGCCACTTGGTAGACTACTAACACTACCTACAAACACCAGAAACTAGTTGCAACTCCTGGACAGAGATCGAGTTGATTAATAAGCCGAGAGGGGCCGAGTTACCGGAACCCAATGTGTGGTAGTAACTGTTCATGGATCACAAACACATGACTCGGTTCCTGAGGACGGCTGCAATGAGACAACCCACCATGTACTCCTACATGGCCTCTCACTGCTACCTTTACCAAATCGTGTTCACACACTTAGCTCTCAACGGTAGGACATGTTCACCACGCTCAAATTCATTCCTAATGAATCAGACCGGACTCAACTCTAAGCAGTAGCAGGCATGACAACAAGCATCAATGAGTAGGCACATCAGGGCTCAAACAATTCCTACTCATGCTAGTGGGTTTCATCTATTTACTGTGGCAATGACACGTCATGCAGAGGAAAGGGGTTCAGCTACCACAACATGTAACAGTTGAATCGGTGTTTTCCTAATGCAATAAAATAGAGCAGGAGCGAGAGAGTGGGATTGTATCAGAATGAACAAGGGGTTTTTGCTTGCCTGGAACTTCTGAAGATAGTAGCTCTTCATCGGTGTCATCAAACTCATCGTCGGAACATACGTCTACTGAGGGGGAATAACCACCGACTAGCAAGAAGGAACACAATCAATGCAATGCACATTCACATGAATGACATGTCATGTTAAGGTACTGAATTCACCTAATGCAATATCTAGCCAAGTTAATTGAAGTGGAACTCAAACAAGATCAAATTCCAACTCCAAATGTTATTTCATAAATTGCCCTAATCATCATTTGTCCTATTCAGTGAGGTTAACTTGTTCAAACATGCATCAAAATGCCATATTCAGATTCTTTGGATTTTTTTGATCATTTTTCATATATAAATCTTTTCATTTGGAGTTATAGATTAATTTCTATGATTTTTAGAAGTTTAGGCAATTTTCTGGAATTTCCTGAATTAATTAAACGCCAGAAAAGCTTTATTACGTCAGCACTAGGTCATGATGACGTCAGCTGGTCAACAGAGTCGGCTAGGTCAAACCCGACGTGTGGGGGCCACACGTCAGTGACACAGGGCTGTTTAGCTCGCTGACAGGTGGGCCAGGTCAACGGCCATGTCAGTAGGGTCAACTCTGACGCGTGGGTCCCTCTGGGTTAATCTAAACTAAACAGGAAATAAAACCCGGGGTTAATTAGGGCGTGAGGCCCATCCGTCAATGGCACCAGCATTAGTTAACTACGGTTAGCTCCTAAACTAATGACGCCACGTCGGCCATCGGCGTTTAACCGCCGGCGACCTCAGATCACGGCGGCGTCCGCGTCGGGATTGCGCTACAGGGCACGGTTTGGAGCGTGGTTGGGTTCTATGGAGAGTTGGGGCTGAGCCGCATCTGTGGGTGGTGGAGCTGAACCAGATGGTCGTCGGAATCAACGCCGGCGACGAGGTTTGCGGCGGCCATGGTTCAGTCGTGCTCGAGTTCCTCGCTAGGGTGTTCGGGAGGAGGAGCTGGTGGTGGCTACGGGTGCGCGGAGAGGTTCTGAGCACACTGGTGTGCTCAGGCATGGGCTGCAGTGACCGTGGCCGCGGCGTTGACATGACCGGCGGACGGAAGCTCACGGCTCCAGCGGATTCGACAGATATGCGATGCAAACGAGGCAGGGGAGAGGGGGGTTCGTGTGAGGGGCTCACGGCGGTTGCAGCGGCGGCCTCTTTGAGCTCGGGGAAGGGCTGAAGACGATGGAAGGACGCCGGCGATCTCGGCGGCCGTGGTTGAAGAAGACGACGGGGAGAGCGCTCGGGGGCGTCCGGCGATGCGTAGCTCGTCGAGGACGAAGAAGAGGTCGTAGAAGAGCTCTAGGGCACGGAGATTGGTCGGGGGCGACTCTGGGTGCGGTGGTGCTCGTCGGCGCTCTCAGACACGCTCGGACCCGGGCGAGAGAGAGAGCAGAGGAGGGGGAAGAGGTCCAGGGAGAGAGAGGAAAATGAGAGGGGATCGAGGGGGGGTCGCGTGGCATCTCCAGCCAGCCTCCAGCGTCGGTAGAAGCAGGAGGTGGCTCGGGCGCATGGACGCGCGGAGCGAGCACGCGACTCTCGTCCTTCTGGCGAGAGGAGGGAGATGACTGGCATCGGCCAGCTGGGCTGGGCCGTGCTGGGCCAGGCCAGGTGAGCGCCAGGTAAGTGGCTGCACAGGTAAGCCTCTGCTCTGTTTTATTTTCTGTGTTGTTTTCTTTTTATTTAATCATTTTGCCACTGATTCAAATTCAAAAGAATTTCAAAACAGTGACAAAACCCTTTGAATAATTTTATGTTGCTAGATGGACTTTTCTAACAGCAGATAAAAACATTTCAAAGTTAATTGAAAATATATCCCATATATTATGAATATAATTCCAAATTCAAATACAATAATGATTTAAATTCAATGCCAAAATAATTCCTTAAAAATGTTCAATATTTTTTGTTTGGATACAAACCCTTGCAAAAATTATCAAACATTAATGAAGGCCATTTTGGTTGCACTGAATGCAAGCTTAAGGGTTCTTGCCCCTTTTTTATTTAAGTTTTTGAGGCTTCCACTTTCCTCAATTCAAGTTTCAGAAATTTAGACATGATGCAGGATGCTTATGAAACTAATTGCAATCAAATTCTTGGGCTGTGACAGTCGGACACACTGCGTGGTAGATATGCCCCTGGAGAACTCCCAATCCGGGTTAGTAGGAGATATTTCTTCTTCACATACTTGCTATGCATACTAAATGACTTACCCGCTGCGATCTTCTTCGCCTCCTGGATCTCCTGGAGGGCATCCTGGGCTTCAACCCGGGCTGCTTCCGTGCTTTGGCGAGCCTTTGAGAGTTCGGCCTCTCAAGCCGAAACATCTCCCTCCAAGGCCTCATACTTCTTCACAGCATCTTGGAGCTCATGTTGGACCTCGTTGACCCGGGCCTTGAGTTTCTTACGGGCGGCCTGCTCCTTGACAGCCATCCCCTTGGCTTCGGCCAGGGCCTTCTTTAGGCCCTCGACCTTGGTCGTCACTTCTATACATATCATGACACTTCGGTCAATGCATATCATTTTACTTTTTTCGAATACATAACGGGTTATCACATACCTTGTTTTTCTTGGAGCTGCTTCCTCGCCTGGCCGAGCTCTTCTTTGGCCCGCTCCAGTTTCTGCTTTAGTCCGGAGACTTCGGCAGCGTGAGAAGTCGCGGCCAGCAGCGACGCCTAATTATTCACATCAGGCACAATTTGGTTAGTTTCCTGCGAAATTTAATTGATCCTCTGTCCGGCTTTTCTTTCCGAACACCGGACAGTGTCTCAGGGGCTACTGTCTATGTGGGGATTTTCTCGGTTAAACGCCGCTTACCTCAAAACCTGTCAGTAGGCCACTGCAGGCTTCGGCCAGTCCGCTTTTAACAGGCTGAACCTTCTCAATCACCGTATCCATAAGGATACGGTGTTCTTCCACAATGGAAGCGCCCCGTAGAGCTTCCAATAGATTGTCCAGCGCCTCTGGTTGGACAGAGGTTGCCGTGGGACGGGCACGCCTCCTTCTCTTGAAGGCAGCTGCTTGTCGGACTCCGGGACCGTATGGGTCTCCGGATCAGTGCTCATATGGGGGCCGAATGCAGCACGACCCCCATCGTTAGTCTCCATGGGGTCTGTCCCCCCATGTGTCCGACGACCGAGGTGTCGCCCTCCGGCACCACCATGACAGGCTCCTGAACCTCTCCCTGGCCTGGGAAGGTCCTTTGGGAGAGCACCTCATTGTCTCCATTGGCCTTGGGAGAGTAAGCGGTCGGCGGTGTCTCGCTGGCCATCTCCTTTGAGTCCAACGAGTCTCTTGATGAGGATCGCTGGGAGCTGTCGTGGGCCGGACTGCAATAATATGATTAAACCACATAAATATCATAAAATGGAAAGGTCGGATAAATGGACGTGTATGAGTTCTTGGTACTCGTGATGTAGCCAGGGGCTTGTTCCGGGGGCGTCGCTCCGGGCTGCTGTCGACATCCCAGGTGGAACTGCCCACGAGAGGGCCTTTCCCCTTCTTGGGCGCCTCCGCCTCCAGATTTGTGGAGGCCGCCCTCTTCTTCCTCCCCCCATCAGGGGGAGAGTCGCTTTCCTCCTCATCATCATCGTCGTCTTCGGCGATGGAGGAGCGGGTCTTGTCTTCGGACATCACGTCCGAAGTGCTCTTGCGGCGGGGGCCACTCCGGACCCCCTTGGCCCTCCCCTTGGCCTTCTTCTCCGACTCCTTATAGGGCGCCGACACCAGCATCTTCGCTAGACGCGGGATGACTGGTTCTTCAGGTAGCGCAGCCGGACACTGGATCCGCTTCGCCCTCTTCATCCATCCCTGAAGAAGCAATGATGATAAAAGTTTAGATATCCTCCTTAAAATAAACAAGTAGAGGATGCGTTAAAAAACTTACCTCGCTGGCGGGGTGGTTAGTGTTGTGCCCGCGGTCCGAATCTGTGGCTGGTGGTGTCTTGTTGCCCTTGAAGAGTAACTTCCAGGCATCTTCGTGAGTGGTTTCAAAGAGTCTCTTCAGGGTATGGTGCTTCTTCGGATCGAACTCCCATAAAGGGAGACTTCGGCTTTGGCCCGGGAGAATCTGGCGAACTAGCATCACCTAGATTATGTCGACGAGCTTGATATCTTTGTCCACCATGCTTTGGACGCGCGTCTGCAGCGCTATCAGCTCATCTGACGAAGACCAATTCGGGCTCTTCTCGACGCAAGAGGTGAGTCGCATGGGAGCGTCGGAGTTGAATTTGGCAGCTGCGGCCTAGGTGGCGCCGCGGGGTTCTGTGATGTAGAACCACTGTTTCTGCCATTCCTTGACAGTCTCCATGAAAGTGCCTTTTGGCTAGGAGACATTGGTCAGCTTGCTCAACATGGCGCCTCCGCACTCCGCGTGTTGGCCTTCCACCACCTTCGGCTTCACGTTGAAGACCTTGAGCCACAGCCCGAAGTGGAGATGGATGCGGAGGAAGGCCTCACACATGATGATGAACGCCGAGGTGTTGAGGAAAGAGTTCGAGGATAGATAATGGAAGTCTATCCCGTAATAGTACATCGGCCCGTGGACTGATACGTCTCCAACGTATCTATAATTTATGAAGTATTCATGCTATTATATTATCAACCTTGGATGTTTTATATGCACTTATATGCCATTTTATATGATTTTTGGGACTAACCTATTAACCTAGTGCGTAGTGCCAGTTTCTGTTTTTTCCTTGTTTTTGAGTTTTACAGAAAAGGAATATCAAACGGAGTCCAATTGACGTGCCAATTTTTGACGATTTTTTATGGACCAAAAGAAGACCCTGGAGTAAAAGAGTTGGGCCAGGAGAGTCCCGGGGC
>NC_041382.1:705613027-705673393 GCF_002162155.2 Triticum dicoccoides | reverse complement strand
GTGGACGCCTCGGGCACCTCCTTGACGTGAGACCGAGGGCAAAAATTCCTATAAATACAGAAACCTCACAAAATTAACCTAGATCGGGAGTTCCACCGCCAGAAGCCTCCTTGGCCACCGAAAACCAATCTAGGCCCTCTCTGGCACCCTGCCGAAGGGGGCCATCATCACCGGAGGGCATGGAGGAGGATCTCGGAGGGGCCATCATCACCATGAAGGCCAAGGACCAGAGGGGGAGGCCATGGAGGAGGAAGAACAAGGGGGAGAACCTCTCCTCTCTCTTGGTGGCACCGGAGTGCCATCGTGAGGGGAATCATCGCCGCGGTGATCGTCTTCATCATCATCACCATCATCATCTATTTTACGCGGTCCACTCTCCCGCACCCCGCTGTAATCCCTACTTGAACATGGTGCTTTATGCCACATATTATGATCCAATGATGTGTTGTCATCCTATGATGTTTTGAGTAGATATCATTTGTCTTTGGGTTGATTGATGATCTAGATTGGTATGAGTTGTGTGTTTTACTTTGGTGCTGTCCTATGGTGCCCTCCGTGTCACGCAAGCGTGAGGGATTCCCTCTGTAGGGTGTTGCAATACGTTCATGATTCGCTTATAGTGGGGTTGGTGAGTGACTGAAACACAAACCCGAGTAAGGGGGTTGTTGCGTATGGGAATAAAGAGGACTTGATGCTTTAATGCTATGGTTGGGTTTTACCTTAATGATATTTAGTAGTTGCAAATGATTGCTAGAGTTCCAATGATAAGTGCATATGATCCAAGTAGAGAAAGTATGTTAGCTTATGCCTCTCCCTCATATGAAACTGCAATAGTGATTACCGGTCTTGTTAACGATTGCCTAGGACAATTCCGCACACCGATCCACCATTATTGCACACTCGCTATTTATAATATTTAGTAATATATTCTAACTTCATGATAACAACACCTACTTTTATATTTTAGCTCTCCGATATCATACAAAGTTATCCTCTTCATACCCACAACATAGTTTTATTTCTCATTGCTAGTTGGAAGCAACCGTTCGGTGTACGTAGAGTCATATCAGTGGCAGATAGGGCTTGAGAGAATATTGATCTTACCTTTAGCTCCTTGTGGGTTCGAAACTCCATACTTATCACTTTCACCTTTGGAAATTGCTATGATGATTCCTTGCACTTGGGGATTATCATGCTCTTTTCTGACGCCGTTGCCGGGGAGCAATAGCGTGGGGTTGATATTCTCGTGTATGCTTGTTTGCTTTCTTCACTAAGTAGATTTTGTTTTTCCTTTTTGTTTCTGTTTAGTTGTGGGTGAAACATTCAAAAAAATTAAAAGAATGAAAATACCAAAAAAATTTGCTTGCCTCTCATGCCTAAAAAGTTTTTGAAAAAAAGAAGTGATTGGAAAGTTATGCATTGAAGAAGTGAGGGTCGACCTTGAGCACTCGTGTTCATGCTCACGGAAATAATGTAGAATTTTTCATGGAAGTTTCTCTGTAAATAATTATCCCCTTATATATATATCCATTGTATTATAAAAATAATGTGCCAAGCCTTGGTTTTAGGATGATTAGATTGCTTGTTTACTATGTGCAGAACAAAAACAGAAACTTTGGCTGTAGCGCGTGATTTTACATTTTTTTTACTGGAAAGTCAAATGGGTCTGAAAATGTTTGCACATTACTTATGTACAAATTTTTTAAATTTTCAAATTTATTTCATAATTTTTGGAGTTACAGAAGTTTACTAAACCTTCAGATTACTACAGACTGTCCTGTTTTAGACAGATTCTGTTTTTCGTGTGTTGTTTGCTTATTTTGATGAATCTATGGGTAGTATCGGGGGGTATGAACCATGGTGAAGTTGGAATACAGTAGATATAGTTCTAATATGAAGTTGGAATGAGTTTGCAACAGTACCTAAAGGTAGTGATTTGCTTTATTATATTAACGGATCTCACAAAGTTTTTGTTAAAGTTTTTTGTGGATGAAGTGTTCGAAGAACGAGGAGTTACCGATGTGAGAAGAATAAAGAGAGGCAAGAGCTCAAGCTTGGGGATGATGAGGCACCCCAAGTAAATATTCTAAGGATACTAAAGCATATAAGCTTGGGGATGCCCCGGTTGGCATCCCATCTTTCTTCTTCAACAATTATCGGTATACCTCGGCTTTTGTTTTGTTCACATGATTTGTGTCCTTTGTGTTTTTCTTTTTCTTTAAGAACCATGCTAGTATGAGATGTCCCTTCGTTGATTTATATAATTCTTAATGTGCTTCACTTATATCTTTTAAGTATGATCTTATAGAATTGCTCTTTGTGCTTCACTTAAATCTTTTGAGTATGGTTTTATAGAATGCTTCGTGTTCTTATCTTATACATTTTGAGCTTGTACATTGGTTAGTTTATATTAATTGTAGAATGCTCCATGAACTTCACTTATATATTTTGGAGTATGAATAATACCATCATCTAAAGCGGGTTTGGAAGAGTGTCAACTTTAGGAACTAGTGATCCCGCCATTCCGAATGAGAAGAATTTTGCTTATGTGGAGAGTAGAAAAATTTATATGCTTGTAGATCATGAAAAGAATGCTTTATGTGATGGTTATGTTGTTGAATTCATTCATGGTGCTACTGAAAATTATTATGATGGAGGAATATGTGCTTGTAGGAGTTGCAATAATACCAAGTTTTCCTCTCTATGTGCTTAAAGTTTTGAAGTTATACTTGTTTTGCCTTCTTATGCTAGTTGATTCTTGTTCCCATAAATTGTGTGCTCACAAAATCCCTAGGAATAGGAAGTGGGTTAGGTTTAAATTTGCTAGTCATATTCTTCATGATGCTCTCTTTATGTTGCAATTCTTATCTTTTATGTGAGCATCATTAAAATCATCATGCCTAGCTAAAAGGCATTGAAGAAAAACGCTTGTTGGGAGAAAAACCAATATTTACCCTTACTGTTGTTGTGTGTTTACATGAGTAAGCTAATGTAGTAATCATGTTTTATAGCTTTTGTTTCAATAAAGTGACAAGTAAGACCTTTGGGAAGACTTGGGTGAAAGTTAATGTGATCTTGATGTAAAAAACAGAAACTTTGCGCTCACGAGATTAGCTGCCATTTTTTTTACAAAAGAGTGCTTTGGTCCTGATTCTTTTCGCAGAAGATTAATAGACAAATTCCTCACGTACACCAATTTATTTCATAATTTTTTGGGTATCAGTATTATGGTTAGTGTTCAGATCATTACAGACTGTTCTGTTTCTGACAGATTCTGTTTTCATTGCATAATTTGCTTGTTTTCTAGTTTCTATGGCTTATATTTCTCAATATAAATTGTAGAAATGATATAGTAAAGTATGCATTGTGTGAGAACAATTATGAACCTTGTATTTGACAGTTCCAAAGTGAATGGTTTACTCTTTATCATACTAACCTATCTCACGAAGTTCCATTAAGTTTTGTGTGATTGAAGTTTTCAAGCTTTGGGTGAGATATCGATATGAGGAGAATAAGGAGAGGAAAGAACCTAAGCTTGGGGATGCCCGAGGCACCCCAAGGTAATATTCAAGGAAGACTCAAGCGCCTAAGCTTGGGGATGCCCCGGAAGGCATCCCCTCTTTCGTCTTCAAAACTATCGGTATACCTTACTTGGAGCTATATTTTTATTCGTCACATGATATGTGTTTTGCTTGGAGCGTATTTTCAATTTTACTTCCCATCTGAATAAAATCATTGGATCTGAATTATTAAATGAAAAAGAATCCTCCCATGGCTAGTTAATTATTTGACTACTTAGTGTCCTTCACTATTATCTTTTGGAGTAGTTTGTCATTTACTTACGTGCTTCACGTATATCCTACGAGTAAATGGTTGAATAATTGAATATCATAAATCTGAATTTATATATGTTTCATATGCTTATACCATGGGGAGTAATGACTTCACATAGAATAAGTATAGGTAGTAAACTTATTGAAAGTTAGCAAACGTAGAATTGGTCACTTGAACAATTCATGAAAGAATATTGAAGGAAGAGAGATTTCACATATAAATATACTATCTTGGACATCTTTTGTAATTGTGAGCACTCATTAAAATATGACATGCTAAAAGGTTGATGTCGGACAAGGAAGACATCGTAATGGGTTATGTTTTCTTATATCCGAAATAAAGTATATTGTCTTGGATCGTCCAACATGTTGAGCTTGCTCTTCCCACTCATGCTAGCCAAATTCTTTGCACCAAGTAGAGATACTACTTGTGCTTCCAAACATTCCTTAAACCAGTTTTGCCATGAGATTCCACCATACCTACCTATGGATTGAGTAAGATCATTCAAGTAAGTTGTCATCGGTGCATGTAATAAAAATTGCCCTCTAAATATGTATGATCTATTAATGTGGAGAAAATAAGCTTTATACGATCTTGTGATATGGAAGAAATAAAAGCGACGGACTGCATAATAAAGGTCCATATCACAAGTGGCAATATAAAGTGTCATTCTTTTGCATTAAGATTTCATGCATCCAACCATAAAAGCGCATGACAACTTTTGCTTCCCTCTGCGAAGGGCCTATCTTTTACTTTTATCTTCTACCTTATGCAAGAGTCATCGTGATCTTCACCCTTCCTTTTTACATTTTATCCTTTGGCAAGCACATTGTGTTGGAAGGATCCTGATATATATATATATCCAATTGGATGTAAGTTATCATGAACTATTATTGTTGACATTACCCTTGAGGTAAAAGGTTGGGAGGCAAATCTATAAGCCCCTATCTTTCTCTGTGTCCGATTAAAACTTTGAACCCATGAATATCACGTAAGTGTTAGCAATTGTGAAAGATTAAATGATAGTTGAGTATGTGGAGTTTGCTAAATCAAAGCTCTGACATAGACCCTTCCTGAAAATAAAATGAATTGCAATTGTTTGATGACTGAGAATATAGTTTGTTAGTTTCAAGAAAGTTTGTGATCTATACTTTAACATGTGAATAGCTTGTTACTTGATCATGAAAAGTTTTGTGAAGATGAGCTACTGTTATGATATATAATGATGCTAGAAAAAGTGATTGGAAGTATCATTGATGAAACTTATGCACTTGCTAGCATTCACACTTCATAAATTATTTCTTTTATCATTTACCTACTCGAGGACGAGCATGAATTAAGCTTGGGGATGTTGATACGTCTCCAACGTATCTATAATTTATGAAGTATTCATGCTATTATATTATCAACCTTGGATGTTTTATATGCATTTATATGCTATTTTATATGATTTTTGGGACTAACCTATTAACCTAGTGCCTAGTGCCAGTTTCTGTTTTTTCCCTTGTTTTTGAGTTTTACAGAAAAGGAATATCAAACGGAGTCCAATTGACGTGCCAATTTTTAACGATTTTTTATGGACCAAAAGAAGACCCTGGAGTAAAAGAGTTGGGACAGGAAAGTCCCGGGGCGTCCACGATGGTGGGGGCACCCCCTAGGCACGTGGGCCTACCTCGTGGATGCCTCGGGCACCTCCTTAACGTGAGACCGACGCCAAAATTCCTATAAATACAGAAACCTCAGAAAATTAACCTAGATCGGGAGTTCCGCCGCCAGAAGCCTCCGTGGCCACCGAAAACCAATCTAGGACCTCTCTGGCACCCAACCAGAGGGGGCCATCATCACCGGAGGGCATGGAGGAGGATCCCGGAGGGGCCATCATCACCATGAAGGCCAAGGACCAGAGGGGGAGGCCAGGGAGGAGGAAGCACAAGGGGGATAACCTCTCCTCCTCTCTCTTGGTGGCACCGGAGTGCTATCGAGAGGGGAATCATCGCCGCGGTGATCGTCTTCATCAACATCACCATACTCATCTCTTTTACGCGGTCCACTCTCCCGCACCCCGCTGTAATCCCTACTTGAACATGGTGCTTTATGCCACATATTATGATCCAATGATGTGTTGCCATCCTATGATGTTTTGAGTAGATATCCTTTGTCTTTGGGTTGATTGATGATCTAGATTGGTATGAGTTGTATGTTTTACTTTGGTGCTGTCCTATGGTGCCCTCCGTATTGCGCAAGCGTGAGGGATTACCGCTATAGGGTGTTGCAATACGTTCATGATTCGCTTATGGTGGGTTGGTGAGTAACTGAAAAACAAACCCGAGTAAGGGGGTTATTGCGTATAGGAATAAGGAGGACTTGATGCTTTAATGCTATGGTTGGGTTTTACCATAATGATCTTTAGTAGTTGCGGATGCTTGCTAGAGTTCCAGTCATAAGTGCATATGATCCAAGTAGAGAAAGTATCTTAGCTTATGCCTCTCCCTCATATGAAACTGCAATAGTGATTACTGGTCTTGTTAACGATTGCCTAGGACAATTCTGCACACCGATACACCATTATTCCACACTCGCTATTTATAATATTTAGTAATATATTCTAACTTCATGATAACAACACCTACTTTTATATTTTAGCTCTCCGATATCATACAAAGTTATCCTCTTCATACCGACAACATATTTTTATTTCTCATTGCTAGTTGGAAGCAAACGTTCGGTGTATGTAGAGTCGTATCAGTGGCAGATAGGGCTTGAGAGAATATTGATCTTACCTTTAGCTCCTTGTGGGTTCGACACTCCATACTTATCACTTCCACCTTTGGAAATTGCTACGATGATTCCTTGCACTTGGGGATTATCATGGACGAAAGGGTGGAGTGGAAACCCTAGCCTGCGGAGGAAATGAGGAATTAATACCAACCTCTCATTGGGCTTCGGTGTGGGGATGACTTGCCCCTGGGCTGGAAGACGGTGGGCGATTTCCTTCACCAGGTACCCGGCCGCCCGAAGCTCAGTAATGCCCTTCTCCTTGACGGAGGAGACCATCCACTTTCCTTAACCTCCGGATCCGGACATGGTTGAGTGCTTGCTCGAGTAGGTAGAAGATGATAACTTGGGCGCTAGAGCTCAAGAGTGGAAGGGCAGAGGAAGAGAGAAGGCATGGGAGAAGAAGGGGGAATCCTAATCCCCTTATAAAAGCAGTGAATATCAAACGCCTCCCCACTCGCCCTAAATCTCGCCTATTCCCAAGGGCTGTGTAAATGGCACGGTTGGGTTACCCACGCCCGCATTGTTGAAAATCCCACAATAACGGGACACGATCTCTGCTTTGACAAGACATGCCAATGGAAACCGCATCTTGAAGCGCGGAACGGCGGACAAAAATGGTTCGATATAATGACAGGACAGACGTGATGTCATCTTACAAAAAGTTGTCAGTAGATGGGATTCATGAAATATTGTACTCTCCACGGCTGTGTGTGTAGTACTTTTGTTGCAGATCCGGATACGTTTGTTTCATCCGAAGGTTATCTTGGAGTGTTTGAAAAGGGGAACCCACCTTGCAATGCCGAAGACAATCTGCGCGCCGGACACATCGTCATCGAAGCCTGGTTCAGGGGCTGCTGAGGGAGTCCTGGACTAAGGGGTCTTCGGGTGTCCGATCTATTGGATATGGGCCGGACTGATGGCCATAAGGATACAAAGACCGAAGACTCTACCCGTGTCTAGATAGGACTCTCCTTGGCGTGGAAGGCAAGCTTGGTGACCAACTATGAAGATTCCTTTCTCTGTAACTGACCTTGTGTAACCCTAGGTCCCTCCCGTGTCTATATAAACCAGAGGGCTAGGTCCGTAGATAGGTCGAATCCTGAATAATCATAGCCAGATTAGACTCTTAGGGTTTAGCCATTACGATCTCGTGGTAGATCAACTCTTGTAATATTCATATTCATCAAGATCAATCAAGCAGGACATAGGGTATTACCTCCATAGAGAGGGCCCAAACCTAGGTAAAACATTGTGTCCCCCGTCTCCTGTTACCATCGATGCTAGACGCACAGTTCGGGACCCCCTACCAGAGATCCGCCGGTTTTGACACCGACAAACATCACTATGTTGATCATATCTACTATATGATTCACGCTCGACCTTTCGGTCTTAGTATTCCGAGGCCATATCTGCATATGCTAGGCTCGTCAAGTTTAACCCGAGTATTCTGTGTGTGCAAAACTGGCTTGCACCCGTTGTATGTGAACGTAGAGCTTATCACACCCGATCATCACGTGGTGTCTCAGCACGAAGAACTGTCGCAACGGTGCAAACTCAGGGAGAACACTTATACCTTGAAATTTAGTGAGGGATCATCTTATAATGCTACTGACGTACTAAGAAAAATAAGATGCATAAAAGATAAACATCACATGCAATCAAAATATGTGACATGATATGGCCATCATCATCTTGTGCCTTTGATCTCCATCTCCAAAGTATCGTCATGATCTCCATCATCACCGGCATGACACCATGATCTTCATCATCTAGATCTCTATCAATGTGTCGTCACATGGTCATTCACCAACTATTGCTTTTGCAACTATTGCTATCGTATAGCGATAAAGTAAAGCAATTATATGGCGCTTGCATCTTATGCAATAAAGACACAACCATAATGCTCCTGCCAGTTGCCGATAACTTCAACAAAACATGATCATCTCATACAACAAATTATATCTCATCACGTCTTGACCATATCACATCACAACATGCCCTGCAAAAACAAGTTAGACGTCCTCTACTTTGTTGTTGCAAGTTTTATGTGGCTGCTATAGGCTGAGCAAGAACCGTTCTTACCTACGCATCAAAACCACAATGATTTTTCGTCAAGTGTGTTGTTTTAACCTTTAACAAGGACCGGGCGTAGTCACACTCGATTCAACTAAAGTTGGAGAAACTGACACGCGCCAGCCACTTGTGTGCGAAACACGTTGGTAGAACTAGTCTCGCGTAAGCGTACACATAATGTCGGTCCGGGCCACTTCATCCAACAATACCGCCAAATAAAAGTATGACATGCTAGTAAGCAATATGACTATTATCGCCCACAACTCTTTGTGTTCTACTCATGCAAATAACATCTACACATAAACCTGGCTCTGATACCACTATTGGGGAACGCAGTAATTTAAAAAAATTCCTATGCGCACGCAAGATCCATTTAGGTGATGCATAACAATGAGAGGGGAGAGTGTTGTCCATGTACCCTCGTAGACCGTAAGCGGAAGCATTATGACAACACGGTTGATGTAGTCGTATGTCTTCACAATCCGATCGATCCTAGCACCAAAGATACGGCACCTCCGCGATCTGCACATGTTCAGCTCGGTGACGTCCCACAAACTCTAGATCCTGCTGACGTCGAGGGAGCGTCAGCACGACGGCGTGGTGATGGTGATGATAAAGCTACTGGCGTAGGGCTTCACCTAAGCACTACAACGATATGACCGAGTTGGAAATCTATGGAGGGGGCACCGCACACAGCTAAAACAATCAACTTGTGTGTCTATGGGGTGCCCCTCCCCCGTACATAAAGGAGTGGAGGAGGGGAGGGCCGGCCCTCTCTATGGCGTGCCCCAAGGGGGGTTCCTACTCCTAGTAGGAGTAGGTTTCCCCCTTTCCCTAGTTGAAGTAGGAGAAGAACGAAGGGGAAGAGGGAGAGAAGGAAAGAGGGGGGCGCCGCCCTCTCCCTAGTCCAATTCGAACCAGCCCATGGGGGGCGCAGCCACGCCTTGAGGCCCTTCTCTCCTTTCCCGTATGGACCATTAAGGCCCATTACTTCCCCGGCGAATTCCCATAACTCTCCGGTACTCTGAAAAATACCCGAATCACTCAGAACCTTTCCGATGTCCGAATATAGCCTTCCAATATATCGATCTTTACGTCTCGACCATTTCGAGACTTCTCGTCATGTCCGTGATCTCATCCGGGACTCCAAAAAACCTTCGGTACATCAAATCACATAACTCATAATACAAATCGTCATCGAATTAAGCGTGCGGACCCTACGGGTTCGAGAACTATGTAGACATGACCGAGACACATCTCTGGTCAATAACCAATAGCGGAACCTGGATGCTCATATTGGCTCCTACATATTCTATGAAGATCTTTATCGGTCAAACCACATAACAACATACGTTGTTCCCTTTGTCATCGGTATGTTACTTGCCCGAGATTCAATCATCGGTATCTCAATACCTAGTTCAATCTCGTTACCGGCAAGTCTCTTTACTCGTTCCGTAATGCATCATCCTGTAACTAACTCATTAGTCACAATGCTTGCAAGGCTTATAGTGATGTGCATTACTGAGAGGGCCCAGAGATACCTCTCCGATACACGGAGTGACAAATCCTAATCTCGATCTATGCCAAATCAACAAACACCATCGGAGACACCTGTAGAGCATCTTTATAATCAGCGAGTTATGTTGTGACGTTTGATAGCACACAAGGTGTTCCTCCGGTATTCGGGAGTTGCATAATCTCATAGTCAGAGGAACATGTATAAGAAATGAAGAAAGCAGTTGCAATAAAACTAAACGATCATTATGCTAAGCTATCGGATGGGTCTTTTCCATCACATCATTCTCTAATGATGTGATCCCGTTCATCAAATGACAACACACGTCCATGGCTAGGAAACTTAACCATCTTTGATTAACGAGCTAGTCAAGTAGAGGCATACTAGGGACACTCTGTTTGTCTATGTATTCACACATGTACTAAGTTTCCGGTTAATACAATTCTAGCATGAGTAATAAACATTTATCATGATATAAGGAAATATAAATGACAACTTTATTATTGCCTCTAGGGCATATTTCCTTCAATAACAGTTCTACGACACAACACACAAGGGGATCTAGAAGCTGCTTTTTAAGAAGCAGAAATCATGGCCAAAGTCCTCAGACGACACCGGCATCGATTGCAACCATCCGGCCTCTGAGGTAAATTCCTGAACTTCTGAATACCAATTGACTTTGCCAAACCTCAAAGAGAAATATTGAACAATCCATCCTCAAACAGGTCTGGATTAAGAAAGCGGAGCAAATCTGATGTCCGGCTCCACTTCCCGAAGACCCAGCCAGTCCTCTACTGATGAGGATGCTGGTCCCGGCGCCATACCAGGCGCCGGCCAAGAAGGACATGAAGAAGAAGAAGAAGAAGAAGAAAGAAGAGGGCACTTTGGACACAATGTCCGGGGAGGTCGAAGCCCAGTCCTCTCACGATGACGACGGCAAGGAGGAGGAGGAAGAAGAAGATCCTCCCCACAAGGGCAATAAGAGGGAGGCCTCTGAAGATCTAGAGGCCGAAGTATCCAAAAGGGACAAAATTACCCTCCCCAATGACTCAGAGTCAGACGCTGAGGTCATCCTAAAGCATCATCGCCGGACTAAGCCCTAGGCTGATTCGTAAGTAGTCCAGGATTTATCACACTCATTCAATCTCTTCATGCACTGTGCTAATAACTCTAAGTTCTATTTTTAGTCCCACCCACTATCTCCCCCAGCTATCCTCATCTACCGTCGGAGATGATGGAGAGCGAGTCGCCTCCATTAGCTTCCCCGCCGTCTAGGGCGGACAACACCGAGGTGTCGTCCCATAAACCCTCCTCGGGCTTTAAAGATACGTAGGGGGACCACTTAACGGTGTCGGTGGGCAAGACCTCGGCTGCCGAAGGACTGTGGGGGGGTGTACAGCTTCCCCAAAGACCAGTGACAGGGGCCCTGGTCAATCCATCCCCCAGCCGCATACTATTCCGAAGATGCATAAGGCTTCGGAATCTGGTGAGCAACCCCCTACCAGGGAGGGGAGAGCGGTGACCTCCGCTAATACGAAGGCGTTGAATACCATGGTGGGTGTACTTCAGAGTGCATCTGTCCTGGATGAGCACCATATCCTGATGGGTGCGGTGGCTGAGAAGATTTGGTCCGCCGAGAGCGGGCTGAGCGAAGCCTTTTCCAGTCTGCTAGCAAGCTTTGAGGTACACAATGTAATGTTTTTGCTTATTTTTATGAGAAATATGCCTATATATAGACAGTAGCCCCTGAGGCTCTATTCAGTTTTGTGAAAGAAAAGTGAACAGAGAATCAATAATCCTGCTGTCAGGTGGTAACACTGTTTTATTTGAATTTAAAACAGGCTTCTCTGTTAGAGGCGACGGCCTAGTCAGCCGAAATTTCCGAACTCAAATGGAAACTGGAGCGAGCCGATGAGGATCTAGTCCTTGTTAACACGCGGCTCGACCAGGCACAAGGTATGCGATACATCGTGCGTTTGTGTCTATGTATGTCCGCTTTCTCTGAAAATTCGAGAGCTGTAATGTGCATGTTTTTACAGGTGGTGCCGTCGCGGTAGAAACCCTCAGGGGAGAACTTGCTCAATCCAAGAAGCAAGTAAGGGCAAACAAGGCAGCTGCCGATAAGGCGGCTGCGGATTTTACGGCCGAACAGGCCGCCCGGCGCCGTTTTGAAGACCGGGTGACCGAGATGGAGCAACAACTCAAGCACACTGCCCCTAAGTGCGAGTCGTTGGAAAAGGAAAATAAGGCGAAGGGGACCGAACTCGCCAAGGCCCTTCAAGACGCTTCAGAAGTGCAATCTGAATCCCGCGCAGCGTGCGAGGAAATCCGTTGCGCCGGTCAGATAGCGGCTGGTAAGCCTTTTCTTTTACAGGCTTAATTAGGGGATCGGAAGTATGCCTTGCTTAATCGACTGTGGAGTTCTCCAAACGTATATGTGGATCTGCCGAAGAGTGTCGCGGACGCCGTCCAATTCTTCGACGCCCAGGAGGAGCATGCGACACAGAAGCTTTTCTGGTTGCAGTTTGTGGGGCAGGAGCGTCCCGTACTACTAAATGACCAGATGGCACAGTGGGCGGAGCTGCATAAGATGCCCGGGGCGGCCATGAAGGACGTCATAGTTCGGTTGTGGCCTACCGAAGCCATTCCAGATAGCTACATCGGCCTCGTGCGGTGTCTCGTCGACGCGCTACCCCGGATTGAGGACGTCAAGAGGTGGTCCTGTATAGAAGGAGTGCGCATGGCTTTCACCCATGTCAGGATGCACTGGGTGAAAATGAATGCCGAAAAGGTTGCAGTTGAGGGTCCTCCCGGAAGCAAGGCCCACCGCACACTAGAGCACCCTTTTGAGGATGTACTAAAGGGTGCCCACCTTGTACAGGTCCAATGCTCTAAGGACGTAGTGTTCAAATAAAAGAGTCTGAACTGTCCGGAGGTCTGTATTATGAACTAAGTATTTTGTAATATATTCACTCCTTTGATGAAGAAGTTTTTATCCTCCTGTGCGGTCATTTTATTATATTCGAGAGTTCCCAGTTGTCGGCTTCAGCCCCCATGTAGATGCTACTGGGGTGTTCAGAATTGCACATAACTACACTTAATCCAACGTCTTGGCCCGTGAAGGAGGCGTTAGTGCGGCGAACCAGGCAATCAGACTATTCGGTTTTATTGCTCTCACTTAGCTATAGGAGTTTGACAATGGGTCTATTAGGTAGCCCCTAGTATGTATGCGGCTACCCTGATGCAGATGCGTTACATATGTGACCGGGAAACGATCCTTCGTGTAATACGAAAAAACCGCCAAGGATTGTAGCGAATCGCCGAGTGGCTGACCAGCTCTCGCCACATCATGACAGTCAATTTTCGGCTTTCTCTACTGAGGTGCTTAACCGGACAAACCAGAAACACAATCGCGGTAGTTCTCCCTTTACTACCTTAGCCGATTAGAATGAACGTAAGGCAGCAAGCACAGGAGCCGGGCAACCTAACTATTGACCAAAGACATGATTCAGAGCTGATGCATATAATGCTGAGCACGGGATGCCGAATTGTGCTGTAAAGCTGTTCGGACTTTTGTATGGCAACACATATGTTGCCTTGTAGAGCCCCTGGCAATTTTATGCCGTGTACGTGAAACCA
The DNA here is from genome assembly GCF_002162155.2 of Triticum dicoccoides. NCBI lineage: Eukaryota > Viridiplantae > Streptophyta > Magnoliopsida > Poales > Poaceae > Triticum > Triticum dicoccoides. The sequence continues at coordinate 705,659,553 of NC_041382.1, read as the reverse complement.
CTTAATAGGCGGAATGAAAAAAGATACCTGATAAGAAGTTTGGTTCACTGAAATCTGATTGATACATCAAAACGTAATCCTACAGAAGGTACCATAATCACCAAGGCCATTTTACATGCCAGGGGTCTAAGGCTAAGGGGAAAGCTCTATACATGTTCTTTGAACGAAGTTATGGTCTTCCTGCCGCACATCTGCGCCGCTTTTCACCCGAATAAGAAAGATTCCTTTAAAGGAATGGTCTTCGGCCGTGTATACGGAACCAGGCTCGGAAAGAGTCCTCGGGAGTCTGAAGAATAAGTGGGTTTTTATTCACATGTGGAAAAAAAGGAAAAGATGATTAAAGAAAGGGCCAGGCCGTGTAAGGTCGAACCCTTGTATAGGCTTGCCCGTATATTGCCTCCGTCGATGCCCAAGGTATTTTGAGTGCATAATTGTGCACGCGTGGTACAAATTTCGCTGATGTACGTGGCGGTCGATGAAGGCTAGGATACTAATCCAGCCCTGAAGTTGCCGGACAATCGGTATGTAGAACTGACCGGTCCTGCGTGGAGAAGACCAATGGCCTAATAGCCAAGGGGATGTGCAGCTTGATAGGGCCGCTTTGTACTTCGGCCGCAATGGCTGCTGTGTGCTCCTCAGTATGGAGGGAACTCTCCATGTTTCCATTGTTTGTAATGACGCCACGTGGACCAGGCATCTTGAGATTCAAATAAGGGTAATGCGGGGCCGCATTGAGCAGGAAAAAGCGGTTCGTCCGAGCAGTGCATGATAGCCGCTGCCGAAGGGGATGATGTTGAAGATCAAGTCTTCGCTCCGGGAGTTGTCCAGCGAGCCAAAGACTACTTCCAGCATGACTGAGCCTGTGCAGCAGGCCTCTTTGCCAGGTATTACTCCCTTGAAGGTAGTTCTAGTGGGCTTGATTCTTGACGGATCAATGCCCAGTTTGCGGACAATGTCTTGATAAAGTAAATTGAGACTGCTGCCACCATCCATGAGGACTCGCGTAAGGTGGAACCCTCCGATGGTTGGATCAAGGACTAGAGCTACCGAACCTCCATAAAGGATACTGGTTGGATGGTCCTTTCGATCGAAGGTGATCGGACAGGACGACCATGGGTTAAATTTGGGGGCATCCGGCTCTATGGCGTAGACGTCCCGTAGTGCGTGTTTGCGCTCCCTCCCAGGGACATGTGTGACATATATCATGTTTACTGTCTTTACCTCAGGGGGAAATTGCTTCTATCCCCCTGTGTTCGGCTGACGAGACTCTTGGTCATCGTCGTCGCTTGGCGACCCTTTTCCCTTGTGTTCGGTGTTAAGCTTGCCGGCTTGTTTGAAGACCCAACAACTTCTGTTGGTATGATTGGCGGGTTTATTAGGGGTGCCATGAATCTGGCAAGGCCGATCAAGTATTCTCTCTAGACTGGATGGGCCATCTCTGTTTGCCTTGAATGGCTGTTTCCGTTGACCGGGTTTGGAGCCGCTAAATATGGCGTTAACCGCCATGTCTTGCGTTCCTTCATTGTTGTTTTGATGCTTATGCTTGTCGCGTCGTGGCTTGCCGTTGCCATCCCTGGTTTCAGAGGTAACAGGGTCGCCGGTGCTATTGCTCCTGCGAGCGAGCCAACTGTCTTTTCCCGCGCAAAAACGGGTCATAAGTGCGGCGATGGCTGCCATGGAGTTCGGCTTTTATTGGCCGAGGTGTTGGGTGAGCCACTCGTCTTAGATGCTATGTTTGAAGGCCACGAGGGCTTCTGCGTCCGTACAATCCATAATCTGGTTCTTTTTAATTAGGAACCTTATCCAAAGCTGTCGGGCCGATTCCCCGGGTCGCTGGATTAGGTGGCTAAGGTCATCGGCATCTGGGGGCTGAACATAGGTACCTTGGAAGTTGTCTCTGAATGCATCCTCCAGGTCCTCCCAACTACCAATAGAATTTTCTGGTAGACTGTTCAGCCAGTGCCGTGCTGGTCCCTTAAGTTTGAGGGGAGGTATTTGATGGCGTGTAGATCGTCACCTCGAGCCATGTGAATGTGGAGAAGAAAGTCTTCAATCCATACTACGGGATCTGTTGTGCCGTCGTATGATTCGATGTTCATGGGTTTGAACCCTTTTGGGAACTGGTGATCCATTACCCCATCAGTGAAGCACAGGGGGTGTGCGGCGCCCCTATAGCGGGCCATGTCATGGTGCAGTTCGAATGAAGTCCGTATGCGGTTTTCGGCCGGGGCGTGGCTATACCTGCAACACCGGGATTGATAACCGTCCTCTCGCGCCGGGGCGTGCCCCCGTGATCCATAGATTGATCTAGTTTGACCTGCTCTATTTTCCAGGTCTTCTCGCGGGTCATATGTATACCCCGAGTTGTCGTTTCTCTGCTTTTACGGCGAGGTGGAGCGGGCTGGTATTCAGCCTGAGTTGTTGTTCTGCCCTGGCCACATGGTGGTTGGTTGGGTCTGTCAGCCGCGTTATGTGCGGGCGGTATGGGCTCCAGCGCCTCGTCGTTGAATTAGGGTAGTAGTTTACACTTAGGGTAACTCTTTGTTGGGCGTTCGAGGCCGTACTCTTCGGCTGCCAACATATTAGTCCATCTGTCGTTGAGCAGATCTTGGTTAGCTTGCAGCTGTTGCTGTTTCTTTTTTAGGCTTCTAGCCGTGGCTATTAGCCGGTGCTTGAAGTGCTCTTCCTCGAGGGGTTCCTCTGGCACGACAAAGTCTTCATCGCCGAGGCTCACATCGTCCTCGGAGAGTGGCAGATAATTGCTGTCCTCCGAGTCTTCGTCCTGTTCGGATGTTGGCCCAATGGGGGCTTCTTGGTCTTCGGCGTTCTCCGGAGTATCATTGTCTCTGGTGCCGGTGTCACTATTCTTACCGCGACGTGATTTAGAGCGGCGCCGCTGGCGTCGATGTTTCGGTGGTATCTCTGGAGGTTCATCCTCGACTGGGTTTTTCTCCTCATTGTCGTCGCTGTTTTTAGGTGTGTCCATCATGTATAGGTCATACGAGGAGGTGGCCGTCCAACATCCGGTAACCGGCGGGTTTTGGGCCTGCTCCTCTCCGGCATCGTCGTCCATACCGTTGATGTCTCGGAGGTGCAATCAAGCATGTCGGTTAGGTCCTTGACAGTGTCTATGAAGTGGGTGGTGGGTGAGAAGTAGAATTCCCTATTTCCGGCACCTAGTCTGGGCTGGGCATGGTTTAGAAGCGATTCCTCTGTGATGACGAGGGATCTCTTTAGGTCCAAAGCCTCGTTTAAGAGCGGGGTTTGGACATGGTCGGAAGTTTCTGGGCCGAGCTCACATGACGCGGGCCTCTAGGGTTCAGAAGTGGTATCCGGAGAAGAGTCCAGTCTTGCAATGTTTGCCAGAGATGCTATTCTCTCTGGTTTTCTGGTGCTGAGCTCTAAGGCCGCAGGGAGTCCAACAGGCTCTAGACTTCCGTCTTCGGACCTGATGACGTTCTCCATATCTAAGGTCGGAGCGGTGGTTGAGGTCGTGAACCCTTGGAAGATCAAGTCTCCTCGGATATCAGCGACATAGTTCAGATTTCCAAAATTGATCTGATGACCGGGGGCGTAGCTGTCGATCTGCTCCAAATGGCCAACCGAGTTGGCCCGCAGTGCGAAGCCTCCGAATACAAAGATCTGGCCGGGGGGAATCTCCCTCACGGCAGCATTGTTGTAGATGATTGATGGAGCCATTGAGCCTTTCAACGACGGCACAGTGAAACACTCAATGAAAGCACCAATGTCGGTGTCAAAACTGGCAGATCTCGGGTAGGGGGTCCCGAACTGTGTGAGGATCGATGGTAACAGGAGACAAGGGACACGATGTTTACCCAGGTTCGGGCTCTCTTGATGGAGGTAATACCCTACGTCCTGCTTGATTGACTTTGATGAGTATAGGGGTTACAAGAGTTGATCTACCACGAGATTGTAATGGCTAAACCCTAATTGCCTAGCCTGTATGATTATGATTCTGTCTCTACAGACTAAACCCTCCGGTTTATATAGACACGGAGGGGGCTAGGGTTGTACAGAGTCGGTATACAAAGGAAGGAATATTCATATCCGCGCGCTAAGCTTGCCTTCCATGCCAAGGAGAGTCCCATCCAGACATGAGGGAAGGCCTTCTATCTTGTATCTTCACGGCCCATCTATTCAGCCAACATCACATAGCCCGGACACCCGAGGACCCCATAGTCCAGGACTCCCTCAGCTGCACCGTCATCGGCTAGCATGTCGCCCTCTCTTTCTTCTCCTCCTCTTCTGAGGCTGCACTGCGAAGCTGGTAGCAGCTGGGACCATCGGGGCCCCATCCCTGGGCGAGCACCCGGACCCAGCTCTTGAGCCGGGCACGGTCCAGCAGGCTGACAGTAGGAGCATCGACGGCTGCGCTGCCGAGGGCGGCAAGGAACTCGTGGAGAACGAAGGCGAGGCCGATGTTGGCCCTTGCGAGGGCGTCAGCGTCGGGGACGACGAGGAAGGACTTGACGGTGGCGGCGGGGGAGGAGATGAGGGAGGATTCTAGGGAGGGGGAGCGGAGGCGCGTGGGTGGCGGCCCTTGGTCTTGGCCCAGGCCAGCTCCCCGGTGGCTAGGGCTTGGGGCCGGGGCTCGGGATTCTCGGTCTCCATCGCAGGTGCGCGGCCAAGAGGAGGAGATTGGGATTGGCGGCGGATGGAGGAGAGGTGGCGGCACGGTGGGAGGGAAGGAGGGGAGAGCACGGGAGAGAAGGCACGGGATATTTTTCACCCCGGTGGATCCAGGTTTTCATTGCTTCTCTCGATCCCAGAACCCCATCTCCACGCTGAGGAAGCAATATTCCAGCTAATTCTTGTACCCAACAATTAACAAGGCCCATCTGTCATTTACCCATTATATCAGCCATGTATGTATAAAACAATTGACGGTTTACCGGCGCCAGCAGCCAAAAAAAGATTGTAGCAACCCGATCGGGTGGACCACGACGTCACGTGCGAGCGATGGCGCTAGAATGGCGGGTAGCGTAGCATGGTTCCAATGTTCCATATGTTGTTCCAGATTTTATTTGATGGTGTGTGGTAATGTAAGATAGTTTATTTGTGGTACAGATGTCTACGGAAAGTGACACGCACCGCTAAATGCTCAACTTAATGACTGTGGGTATACTGCTTTTTTTCTTTCAAAAAGATCAAATTTATTGTAAAAGTTCATCGGAAGTACAAAGCATCTCGGACATAATAAAAACTAGTAGAATGCATGTTCATTGCTACGGGCAAAATGTAGGAAAATGAATCAAAGTGGTGACTAAGTGACATGAGTGAAGCCCTTCGAATATACATAATCTTTTATCAATTTCTTTAGGGGATACTATGAGAGCAAGTATGATCTTTATCCTATTGATCTTCCTCCTTCCATCCCCACGGCCAATCCTTCGACACTGGTTGTGCGCCACCCTATTTGAGACACCTTCTCCAATGAGTGTCGGGGCCGGTACTACCGGTGCCGATGTCGCGTGCCGCCCTACCCGAGCCAACTTCTGTGTAGGTCCACCGTTGCCCCTGACCATCCCTCTTTTCCCTCACTCTCTTTTAAAAATATGTGCTCGTTGTCGTCTTCTTCCACCTTCCGTCCCCATGACCCACCTTTTCGGCACTGGTTGCGCCTGGTGCCGATTCTTGTGCTTCCCTGCCCAAGTCGCCTTCTCCGATGGTCCACTGTTGTCCCCCACCACACCTCTAAAACACACAATCCCCTTCTACGACACCGGTGAGCACCCACACCGCATGATTGGTAAGGCTGCGTTTTTTGTTGCCAAATTTGACATAAATAAAAAACATATACTCTTTCAGTGACAACTTGCACTTTATTTGAATATCAACATGGTATAAGAAAAATCATACAGTAGTGTCACTTTATTTGAATATCAACATGGTATAAGAAAAATCATGTAGTGCAATGATAGTAAAGATAAGAACATGCGGTAAACTTCATCGGATGGTCTATCGCTATCTTTGCCCATCGTGTTGGTCATAATTTGTTGAATCCATAGCACAACCTATACAAAACTGAAAAGTATGACATATGGTCTCTCCTGCTATAGTATATGAAACTGCAAAGAAATGTGAGCACATCTAGTTGTGTTTTATATTCTCATAAATTATGTTCTATGAATAACCTGTTGGCTCAGAAGAATGGACAATAAAGAAGCGAGTTGCTGCAAGCAATTAGCTGAATTATGTAGAATTTACATCTCGTGTTATTGCCTTCATCCGGCTAATTCTATAGAAGAATGGCCCTCCACTACCTCCCCACCATTAATTATTGTTGACATTCATTAAGAATAATCAACTCCTTCATTAGTAAATTAGAAAAATGAAATTACATGCATCTTCACTAAACCATATTGAACTTTACATATAGTGGGTGTGTTTTGGTAGTCTATATTGAGTAGTATATGCACCAGTTCATGAAGGCATGTACTGATGATGCCCCACATGGTGGGCCTTGTTTCCTAGTCCTTAAAACAGAAGTCGGCCTAAAATTTGCAAATGGACTTTGATTACTATTTAAACCCAAGAGCAAGTTCAAATGATTTAGTCGCATAATATTAGTAAGAAAGAAAGTACATCCTTTACCATCCTCACTATGTGTCGAACTTGTTGGTGGAAAATTTGTTGAACATTTACAGAACAAAATTCACATCAAGATACTTTATCCCATTAAGGCAACTGAACGAAGTTAGTAGCACGCAGCAACGAGCACATGAATGCATCTCCCCATCTGCCTGCATGGCACGAGCTGTAAGAAATTCGTATACTACAAGTGAGAATGGAATAAGCTAGTGACACATCACACATTCTTGAAATAAAAGAGGTAAAGACAACTGAAAATATATATCGACCTAAAATGGCAGGCTTGTGTGCAACAAAATGGAACTAATGTCAACCATCTCCATCACAACTGTCCTTTATAACCTACTGTAAACATAAGCAACATGATGACAAACTTAGTTTAAACTAATTATGCAATCGAGCCACGAGAGAGTTGCCATTAGGACAAGGACTGATAAGAAATATATATAATATTTAAAGTGGCACTATGGATCAAGAATACATACATCCCAATATTTAAACATGGAAGCATTGATGAACTGTATATCTAGTGATAATATACTGGGAGGCAAAAGAAGCAGATACCAAAATCAAATGTAGGCAAAGATTGCAATTGTTCCATCCAACAAACAAAATAGGGTGATACATGTGTTAGGAGCTAGGGTTTTGCCGGTTCTAGGGCGGAGATTGTAGGGGAAAGATGGAGGAGGACGAGGACGAGGGCGCGGCAGCCAGCAGCTGGGCGCCGTCCTTGCGTGGTGGAGAAGAGGCGGCGGCGGCGCAAGAGCGGCTAGGGTTAGTTCTCCCGGCTCCCTAAGGTAAGCCGAGCAAATAATGATTGCTTCTTGCTTGATTAATTTGATACATCTTCCCTCATATAGAGAGGTTTACTTGACTCCTAAGCAAACGATCCTAATAACGATAAGATAATTGGGCTAAGCCCCTAATAATGATAAGATAACTTGGGCTACAAGCCACCAGGCTAAGCCCCTAATATGCCGGTCATAACACTTCTCCCCGCCCGCACAAATAGCTCGTCCTCGAGCTGCAAGGTGGGGAAGCGTTTGCTGAACTCCTTGAGGTGATCAACCAGCATCAAACGCCTTCGCGATAGTTGGGGCGTCCAGGTCGGCGGCGACGGCATCCTCCTCAATGTAGTCTACAGCCTCCAGGTAGAAGAGTCACGAGCAGACGTGGCCGAACATGTAGGGCTCGTCGCAGTTGAAGCACAACTCTTGGTGGCGATGCTCGAGTAGCTCGGCCGAGGTGAGCCGGCGGAACGGGCGCGCCATGGTCATGGCGAGGGGTGCTGCGGAAGCCTGAGCAGGCCGACCCTGCGCGGGGACATCCGGCCAGGGTAGCGGCCCAGCGGCCCGGGATGGTGATGCCTGCTGGATGGCCACCACGCGGCGCTCGAGCGCGCGGGCGTAGGACATGGTCGTCTGGAGATTCTGGGGTCCCCGAATCTCCACATCCACGCGGATGTGATCCGGAAGTCCATAGACGAAGAGGTCGCCCCGCTGCTACGCCGTCATGCCCGACGTGTGGCATGCCAAGGCCTGGAAACGGTCGGCGAAGTCCTGAACCGTGGAGGTGAAGGGAAGGCGGCCTGGCTCTGCCAGGCGGCTCCTGCGGATCGGTGGCCTGATACGTCTCCATCGTATCTACTTTTCCAAACACTCTTGCCCTTGTTTTAGACTCTAACTTTCATGATTTGAATGGAACTAACCCAGACTGACGCTGTTTATAGCAGAATTTCCATGGTGTTATTTTTGTGCAAAAATAAAAGTTCTCCGAATGACCTAAAAATCAACGGAGATTATTTTTGGAATATATAAAAAATATTGGCGAAAGAATCAAGGCTAGGGCCCACACCCTATCCATGAGGGTGGGGGCGCGCCTACCCCCTGGGCGCCCCCCTGCCCCGTGGGCCCCCTAGTGCTCCTCCGACCTCAACTCCAACTCTATATATTCGTGTTCGGGGAGAAAAAAATAAGAGAGAAGGATTCATCACATTTTACGATACGGAGCCACCGCCAAGCCCTGATCTCTCTCGGGAGGGCTGATCTGGAGTCCGTTCGGGGCTCCGGAGAGGGGAATCCGTCGCCATCGTCATCATCAACCTTCCTCCATCACCAATTTCATGATTCTCACCGCCGTGCGTGAGTAATTACATCATAGGCTTGCTGGATGGTGATGGGTTGGATGAGATTTATCATGTAATCGAGTTAGTTTTGTTAGGATTTGATCCCTAGTATCCACTATGTTCTGAGATTGATGTTACTATGACTTTGCTATGCTTAATGGTTGTCACTAGGGCCCGAGTGCCATGATTTCACATCTGAACCTATTATGTTTTCATGAATATATGTGAGTTCTTGATCCTATCTTGCAAGTCTATAGTCACCTATTATGTGTTATGATCCATTAACCCCGAAGTGACAATAATCGGGATACTTACCGGTGATGACCGTAGTTTGAGGAGTTCATGTATTCACTATGTGTTAATGCTTTGGTCCGGTACTCTATTAAAAGCGGGCCTTAATATCCCTTTGTTTCCGATAGGACCCCGCTACCACGGGAGGGTAGGACAAAAGATGTCATGCAAGTTCTTTTCCATAAGCATGTATGACTATATTCGGAATACATGCCTACATTACATTGAATAACTGGAGCTAGTTCTGTGTCACCCTATGTTATAACTATTGCATGAGGAATCGCACCCGACATAATTATCCATCACTGATCCGTTGCCTACGAGCTTTTCATATTGTTCTTTGCTTATTTACTTTTCCGTTGCTACTATTACAATCACTATAAAACCAAAACTGATACCGTTACTTTTGCCACTGTTACCGTTACTATCATATTACTTTGCTACTAAATACTTTCTGTAGATATTGTGTTTCCAGTTGTGGTTGAATTGACAACTCAGCTGCTAATACTTGAGAATATTCTTTGGCTCCCCTTGTGTCGAATCAATAAATTTGGTTTGAATACTCTTGAACATCAAGATCTATAGATATATATCAAGACGCTTGGTAAGTTTTTTTCAATGAGTACATACCTTGACAAAATTTTGAAGTAGTTCAAAATAGAATAGTCAAAGAAAAAGAGTTCTTGTCTGTGTTACAAGGTGTGAAATTGAGTAAGACTCAAAACCCGACCACGACAGAAGATAGAAAGAGAATGAAAGTCATTCCCTATGCCTCAGCCATAGGTTCTATAAAGTATGCCATGCTATGTACCAGATCTATTGTATACCCTACACTGATTTTGGCAAGGTAGTACAATAGTGATCTAGGAGTAGATCACTGGACAGCGGTCAAAATTATCCTTAGTGGAATAAGGATATGTTTCTCGATTATGGAGGTGACAAAAAGGTTCGTCGTAAAGGGTTACGTCGATGCAAGTTTTGACACTAATCCAGATGACTCTAAGTCTCAATCTGGATACATATTGAAAGTGGGAGCAATTAGCTAGAATAGCTCTGTGCAGAGCATTGTTGACATAGAAATTTGCAAAATACATACGGATCTAAATGTGGCAGACCCGTTGACTAAACTTCTCTCACAAGCAAAACATGATCACACCTTAGTACTCTTTGGGTGTTAATCGCATAGCGATGTGAACTAGATTACTGCATCTAGTAAACCCTTTGGGTGTTGGTCACATAAAGATGTGAACTAATCACATAAAGATGTGAACTATTAGTGTTAAATCACATGGTGATGTGAACTAGATTATTGACTCTAGTGCAAGTGGGAGACTGAAGGAAATATGCCTCTCAGCAGCTTCACCGAGGTCTTTCTTTGGAAAATTCCTTTCAAACACTCTTTTATGCTTTGCAGAATAATTCTACATTATTTCCGATCAACAATATGTCTTTCACATATACTTATCAGAAATGTTGTAGTGCTCCCACTCACTTTCTTGTAAATACAGGCTTCATTGCAAGTCTGTATAAAACTATATGCTTTGATCAACTTATCAAAGCGTATATTCCAACTCCAAGATGCTTGCACCAGTCCATAGATGGATCGCTGGAGCTTGCATATTTTGTTAGCACCTTTAGGATTGACAAAACCTTCTGGTTGTATCATATACAACTCTTCTTTAATAAATCTATTAAGGAATGCAGTTTTGTTTATCCATTTGCCAGATTTCATAAAATGCGGCAATTGCTAACATGATTCGGATAGACTTAAGCATAGATACGAGTGAGAAGCTCTCATCGTAGTCAACACCTTGAACTTGTCGAAAACTTTTGCGACAATTCTAGCTTTGTAGATAGTAACACTACTATCAGTGTCCGTCTTCCTCTTGAAGATCCATTTATTCTCAATTGCTTGCCGATCATCGGGCAAGTCAAGCAAAGTCCATACTTTGTTCTCATACATGGATCCCATCTTAGATTTCATGGCCTAAAGCCATTTTGTGGAATCTGGGCTCACCATCGCTTCTTCATAGTTTGTAGGTTCGTCATGGTCAAGTAGCATGACCTCTAGAACAGGATTATCGTACCACTCTGGTGTGGATCTCACTCTGGTTTACCTACGAGATTCGGTAGTAACTTGATCTGAAGTTACATGATCATCATCATTAGCTTCCTCACTAATTGGTGTAGTAGTCATAGGAACAGATTTCTGTGATGAACTACTTTCCAATAAGGGAGAAGGCACAATTACCTTATCAAGCTCTACTTTCCTCCCACTCACTTCTTTCGAGAGAACCTCCTTCTCTAGAAATGATCCATTCTTAGCAACGAATGTCTTGCCTTTGGATCTATGATAGAAGGTGTACCCAAAAGTAACTTTTTGGGTATCCTATGAAGACACACTTTTCCGATTTGGGTTTGAGCTTATCAGGATGAAACTTTTTCACATAAGCATTGCAACCCCAAACTTTAAGAAACGACAACTTTGGTTTCTTGCCAAACCACAGTTCATACGGTGTCGTCTCAACAGATTTAGATGGTGCTCTTTTAACGTGAATGCAGCTGTCTCTAATGCATAACCCCAAAACGATAGTGGTAGATCGGTAAGAGACATCATAGATTGCACTATATCCAATAAAGTACGGTTATGACTTTCGGACACACCATTATGCTGTGGTGTTCCATGTGGCATGAGTTTGTGAAACTATTCCACATTGTTTTAATTGAAGACCAAACTCGTAACTCAAATATTTGTCTCCGCGATCAGATCGTAGAAACTTTATTTTCTTGTCACGATGTTTTTCCACTTCACTCTGAAATTCTTTGAACTTTTCAAATGTTTCAGACTTATGTTTCATCAAGTAGATATACCCATATCTGCTCAAATCATCTGTGAAGGTCAGAAAATAACGATACCCGCCGCGAGCCTCAACACTCATTGGATCACATACATCAGTATGCATTATTTCCAATAAGTCAGTTGCTCGCTCCATTGTTCCGGAGAACGGAGTTTTAGTCATCTTGCCCATAAGGCATGGTTCGCAAGCATCAAGTGATTCATAATCAAGTGATTCCAAAATCCCATCAGCATGGAGTTTCTTCATGCGCTTTACACCAATATGACCTAAACAGCAGTGCTACAAATAAGTTGCACTATCATTATTAACTTTGCATCTTTTGGTTTCAATATTATGATTATGTGTATCACTACGATCGAGATCCAACGAACTATTTTCATTGGGTGTGTAACCATATAAGGTTTTATTCATGTAAACAGAACAACAATTTATTCTCTTACTTAAATGAATATCCGTATTACAATAAACATGATCAAATCATATTCATGCTTAACGCAAACACCAAATAACACTTATTCAGGTTCAACACTAATCCCGAAAGTATAGGGAGTGTGCGATGATGATCATATCAATCTTGGAACCACTTCCAACACACATCGTCACTTCACCCTTAACTAGTCTCTGTTTATTCTGCAACTCCCGTTTCGAGTTACTAATCTTAGCAACTGAACTAGTATCACATACTGAGGGGTTGCTATAAACACTAGTAAAGTACACATCAATAACATGTATATCAAATATACTTATGTTCACTTTGCCATCCTTCTTATCTGCCAATCACTTGGGGTAGTTCCGCTTTCAGTGACCAGTCCCTTTGCAGTAGAAACACTTAGTCTCAGGCTTACGACCAGACTTGGGCTTCTTCACTTGAGCAGCAACTTGCTTGCTGTTCTTCTTGAAGTTCCCCTTCTTCCCTCTGCCCTTTTCTTGAAACTAGTGGTCTTGTCTACCATCAACACTTGATGTTTTTCTCGATTTCTACCTTCGTCAATTTCCGCATTACGAAGAGCTTGGGAATCGTTTCCGTTATCCCTTGCATATCATAGTTCATCACGAAGTTCTACTAACTTGGTGATGGTGACTAGAGAATTCTGTCAAGTACTATCTTATCTGGAAGATTAACTCCCACTTGATTCAAGCGATTGTAGTACTCAGACAATCTGGGCACATGCTCACTAGTTGAGCGATTCTCCTCCATCTTTTAGCTATAGAACTTGTTGGAGACTTCATATCTCTCAACTCGGGTATTTGCTTGAAATATTAACTTCAACTCCTGGAACATCTCATATGCTCCATGACGTTCAAAACGTCTTTGAAGTCCCGATTCTAAGCCATTAAGCATGGTGCACTAAACTATCAAGTAGTCATCATATTGAGCTAGCCAAACGTTCATAACGTCTGCATCTGCTCCTGCAATAGGTCCGTCACCTAGCGGTGCATCAAGGACATAATTCTTCTATGCAGCAATGAGGATAAACCTCAGATCACGGATCCAATCCGCATCATTGCTACTAACATCTTTCAACACAATTTTCTCTAGGAACATATCAAAATAAACACAGGGAAGCAACAATGCGAGCTATTGATCTACAACATAATTTGCAAAATACTAATAGGACTAAGTTCATGATAAATTTAAGTTCAATTAATCATATTACTTAAGAACTCCCACTTAGATAGACATCCCTCTAATCCTCTAAGTGATCATGTGATCCAAATCAACTAAACCATGTCCGATCATCACGTGAGATGGAGTAGTTTCAATGGTGAACATCACTATGTTGATCATATCTACTATATGATTCACGCTCGACCTTTCGGTCTCCGTGTTCCGAGGCCATATCTGTATATGCTTGGCTCGTCAAGTATAACCTGAGTATTCTGCGTGTGCAACTGTTTTGCACCCGTTGTATTTGAACGTAGAGCCTATCACACCCGATCATCACGTGGTGTCTCAGCACGAAGAACTTTCACAACGGTGCATACTCAGGGAGAACACTTCTTGATAATTAGTGAGAGATCATCTTAAAATGCTACCGTCAATCAAAGCAAGATAAGATGCATAAAAGATAAACATCACATGCAATCAATATAAGTGATATGATATGGCCATCATCATCTTGTGCTTGTGATCTCCATCTTCGAAGCACCGTCATGATCACCATCATCACCGGCGCGACACCTTGATCTCCATCGTAGCATCGTTGTCGTCTCGCCAATCTTATGCTTCCATGACTATCGCTACCGCTTAGTGATAAAGTAAAGCATTACAACGCGATTGCATTGCATACAATAAAGCGACAACCATATGGCTCCTGCCAGTTGCCGATAACTCGGTTACAAAACATGATCATCTCATACAATAAAATTTAGCATCATGTCTTGACCATATCACATCACAACATTCCCTGCAAAAACAAGTTAAACGTCCTCTACTTTGTTGTTGCAAGTTTTACGTGGCTGCTACGGGCTTAAGCAAGAACCAATCTTACCTACGCATCAAAACTACAACGATAGTTTGTCAAGTTGGTGCTGTTTTAACCTTCGCAAGGACCGGGCGTAGCCACACTCGGTTCAACTAAAGTTGGAGAAACTATCACCCGCTAGCCACCTTTGTGCAAAGCACGTCGGGAGAACCGGTCTCGCGTAAGCGTACGCGTAATGTCGGTCCGGGCCGCTTCGTCCAACAATACCGCCGAACCAAAGTATGGCATGCTGGTAAGCAGTATGACTTATATCGCCCACAACTCACTTGTGTTCTACTCGTGCATATAACATCAACACATAAAACCTAGGCTCGGATGCCACTGTTGGGTTTCGTAGTAATTTCAAGAAAATTCCTACGCACATGCAAGATCATGGTGATGCATAGCAACGAGAGGGGAGAGTGTGATCTACGTACCCTTGTAGACCGACAGCGGAAGCGTTGTGACAACGTGGTTGATGTAGTCGTACGTCTTCATGATCCGACCGATCCAAGCACCGTTACTCCGGCACCTCCGAGTTCTTGGCACACGTTCAGCTCGATGACGATCCCCGGGCTCCGATCCAGCAAACCATCGGGGAGGAGTTCCGTCAGCACGACGACGTGGTGACGATTTTGATGTTCTACTGTCGCAGGGCTTCGCCTAAGCACCGCTACAATATGACCGAGGTGGAATATGGTGGAGGGGGCACCGCACACGGCTAAGGAACGATCACGAAGATCAACTTGTGTGTCTAGAGGTGCCCCCCTGCCCCCGTATATAAAGGAGCAAGGGGGAGGGGGCGGCCGGCCTAGAAGGGGGCGCGCCAAGGGGAGTCCTACTCCCACTGGGAGTAGGACTCCTTCCTTCCTTGTTGGAGTAGGAGAAGGGGAAAGAGGGGGGAGGAAAAAGGAAAAGGGGGCTGCGCCCCTTGTCCAATTCGGACCAGAGGGGGGGCGCAGGCCTCCTTCCTTTTGGCCTCTCTCCTCTATTCCCGTATGGCCCAATAAGGCCCATATACTCCCCGGTGAATTCCCGTAACTCTCCGGTACTCCGAAAAATACCCGAATCACTCGGAACCTTTCCGATGTCTGAATATAGTCGTCCAATATATCGATCTTTACGTCTCGACCATTTTGAGACTCCTCGTCATGTCCCCGATCTCATCCGGGACTCCGAACTCCTTCGTTACATCAAAACTCATAAACTCATAATATAACTGTCATCGAAACCTTAAGCGTGCGGACCCTACGGTTCGAGAACAATGTAGACATGACCGAGACATGTCTCCGGTCAATAACCAATAGCGGGACCTGGATGCCCATATTGGCTCCTACATATTCTACGAAGATCTTTATTGGTCGGACCGCATAACAACATACGTTGTTCCCTTTGTCATCGGTATGTTACTTGCCCGAGATTCGATCGTCGGTATCTTAATACCTAGTTCAATCTCGTTACCGGCAAGTCTCTTTACTCGTTCCGTAATACATCATCTCACAACTAACTCATTAGTTGCAATGCTTGCAAGGCTTTATGTGATGTGCATTACCGAGAGGGCCCAGAGATACCTCTCCGACAATCGGAGTGACAAATCCTAATCTCGAAATACGCCAACCCAACATGTACCTTTGGAGACACCTGTAGAGCTCCTTTATAATCACCCAGTTAAGTTGTGATGTTTGGTAGCACACAAAGTGTTCCTCCGGCAAACGGGAGTTGCATAATCTCATAGTCATAGGAACATGTATAAGTCATGAAGAAAGCAATAGCAACATACTAAACGATCGGGTGCTAAGCTAATGGAATGGGTCATGTCAATCAGATTATTCACCTAATGATGTGATCCCGTTAATCAAATAACAACTCTTTGTCCATGGTTAGGAAACATAACCATCTTTGATTAACGAGCTAGTCAAGTAGAGGCATACTAGTGACACTCTGTTTGTCTATGTATTCACACATGTATTATATTTCCGGTTAATACAATTCTAGCATGAATAATAAACATTTATCATGATATAAGGAAATAAATAATAACTTTATTATTGCCTCTAGGGCATATTTCCTTCATGACTTGTTGTGGAGCTCTTCCTTATCCTTGAGTGACATCTCATGAGCAACAATTCTTCCAATGACTTCTGTTGGCTTGAGATCTTTGTAGTTGGGCATCATTTGGGTCAATGTGCACACGGTATCATAGTTTTCATCCAAGGCTCTTAGGATCTTCTTGATGATGAATCTATCGGTCATCTCTTCACTTCCTAAGCCGGCAATCTCATTTGTGATGACAGCAAGCCTAGAGTACATTTCAGCGACACCTTCACCATCCTTCATTTTGAACTTGTCAAGTTGACTTTGAAGCACATCCAATTTGCTTTCCTTGACAGACTCGGTACCTTCCTGCATATCAGTCAAAGTATCCCAAATTTCCTTTGCATGCTTAAGACGGATGATTTTGTTGAATTCTTCGGGGCACAATCCGTTGAAGAGAATATCACAAGCTTGAGCGTTGTATTGCAGCATCTTCAACTCTTCCGCGGTAGCTTCACGGTTTGGTTCTCTCCCATCAAAGAATTCATCTTGCAAGCCAATACACACAATAGCCCAAAGGCCGGGTTATGTCCAAGAATATGCATGGTTCCGATAGGTGGTGCTATCGTACATCCACGTTGATGGAGACTTCAACCCACGAAGGGTAACGGTTGCGAGTCCACGGGGGGCTCCACCCACAAAGGGTCCACAAAGAAGCAACCTTGTCTATCCCACCATGGCCGCCGCCCACGAAGGACTTGCCTCACTCGGGTAGATCTTCACGAAGTAGGCGATCTCCTTGCCCTTACAAACTCCTTGGTTCAACTCCACAATCTTGATGGAGGCTCCCAAGTGACACCTAACCAATCTAGGAGACACCATTCTCCAAGAGGTAACAAATGGTGTGCTGATGATGAACTCCTTGCTCTTGTGCTTCAAATGATAGTTTCCCCAACACACAGCTCTCTTTCACAAGATTTGATTTGGTGGAAAGAAGATTTGAGTGGAAAGAAACTTGGGGAAGGCTAGAGATCAAGATTTATGTGGTTGGAATGGAATATCTTGACCTCAACACAAGTGTAGGTGGTTCTCTCTCAGAAAATGTATGTTGGAAGTGTAGGTATGTTTTGATGGCTCTCTCCACGAATGAAGAGTGGGTGGAGGGGTATATATAGCCTCCACACAAAATCTAACCGTTACACACAAATCACCAAACTCGGTGGGACCTATTCAGAGAACTCGGTCAGGCCGATTTAGTTCAAAATGTGAACGTTAGGATTTTCGGTGGGACCGACACGTCAACTCGGTGGGACCGATTTCGTTAGGGTTACAGCATAACGTAATCTCGGTGATACCGATTATACAAACTTGGTGGGACCGATTTTGGTAATAGAATAACCAGAGAGTTGGTCAGGCAAACTCGGCGGGACCGATTCGCTCATCTCGGTTGGACCGAAACATTACGAAAGGGAAACAGAGAGTTTGCATTGCAATCTCGGTGGGACCGATCGCTCATCTCGGTTGGACCAAAACGTTACAAAGGGAAACGGAGAGATTACAATCCCATCTCGGTGAGACCGAGATCCCTATCGGTGAGACTGAAAAGACTAGGGTTTCTGGCAGTGGCTATGTCAAGAGAACTCGGTGGCGCCGGATAGAAAGATTCGGTGGGGCCGAGTTTGACTTTTTGGTTTGGTACATATGTGGATGTGAGAAAGTGGTTGAGGGCTTTGGAGCATATCACTAAGCACTTTGAGCAAGCAAGCCATTAAGCAACACATCATCCCCTCTTAATAGTATTGGTTTTTCCTATGGACTCAATGTGATCTTGGATCACTAAAATAAAAAATGTAGAGTATTGTGATTTGAGCTTGAGCCAATCCTTCTGTCCTTTGCATTTTGAGGGGTCCACTTTTCTAATCCATGCCACGCGGAACATTGAGCTTTCCTGATATTTATCTTGAAATAGCATTAGCTCAATGAGCTATATGTTGTTAGGAATTACCAAAACCACCCAGGGATAGTTGCACTTTCACTCGGCGGCGACCGCATCCCGTGACGGGAATGGCGCTGCAACCACGACCACGACAGCGAGTTGCGGCCCAGCGTGCGGATTCGCCTGAGTTGCTTCACCAGGGTGACATCCATCGTTGGTCTTCGCCTCTTCAGTGTTCCGGTTGGATTGATTCTGATACAAGCGGAAGGCGTGTTTGATTCCGCCTGAGTCAGCTCAAGCTCGTCCACGACCGCGGCGAGCCGGGCGCGGCCACGGCCACGACAGAGAGTCGGGCGCGTCCATGGTCGCCGGGAGCTGGTGGTGGGCACGATGGGCAGTGGAAGCTCCGGCGCGCTCAAAATGTTTGACGAAATGTCAAGCCCAACCTGATGGTTGTTAAGTTTTGTTGTTAACGCTGGTAATCATATGCATGTATGCAACCAAACGCCGGGTGAAAATTGCATCTTGATGACAAGACCCCCAATGTAGGCAACCAATCAACTGGTAATCTATGTTTTTTGACCCTGTTTTTACTTATCCAGGCCCAGCTCAGCCTGGCTCGTTTTTCCCCTCTGAGCCAGGCCCGACAGTGAAAGCAGCCAAACACGCCCTTGACTTGAGAGTGCATGAATGAATTCTGCAATGAACGACACGGTGATTTTGATTCTCCACCAATGTGTTATGCTGCTGAAATTTCTAGTGGAAATCCGCACGACTTGTCAAAATTTTGGCCTTGTTTGTAACAAAACCAAAACTTTTGGGTCTTCCACCTCAATTTTTTGGCCTTGATTGTAACGAAGCCAAAATTTTGGCCTTACAAATACCATTTCTAACCAAGTCGGTTGATTTCTCATTCGTTTGGCCTTGACAAGTCTGCATGCCACTGCTACCAACTGACATGAAGTCTTGGGCAATTGAGGGTGATGTTAGTATGGTGCCGCAGCAGGCGGCGGTGGCAACAACATCATGATGGTCGTGGCCCAGCAGAGGCTCAGGTCTTTTTATGAAACATTTTCTGCAAAGTTACACTATCATTACTTTTACATTTTATTAACCTATTTCTAAATGTCACAAACATTTTTCGAAAGACATGACTATTTTTTAAATGTCACTAATTTTTTTATTGAATGATACAAACATATGTTTTAAAAATTGTGCAAAAAAATTTCTACACTGATGGACATTTTTTAAGTGTACGATGAGCACTTATAAAGTTTAAGTAGATTAGTTTTAAAAGTTCTAGCAACGAGCTCATGATCATTTGGATCGAGCAACAATAAAATATTGGAACCCACGATTTTAGATCAATGAACTTTGCAAGTACGTTTTGGCAGGTTTTTTTGGTAAGAACTGATTTTGTGGTGAACGGAAATAGCAACCATACATTAACCTCACACAATTTGCATATGATCGTGGCGATTGACTAAATGGATATCAAACATTAATGTTCGTGATTACTTTGGATATATCATGCCATGATATTAGATGCGCACGCTGACTAATTTTTTTATGCAAAAGATGTTTTACAAGATAATGAAGTACATATTTCCCCCAACACAAAGATACATCAGTACATATACCATAAAAATGAAATTGAGTACTCCCTCTATTCCGTAATGTAGTGCATATATATTTTTGAAAATTCAAGCATCGGAAACTTTGACCAGATTTGTGGAGAAAATTATTTACATCTAGAATGCCAAACTTACATAATTATTGCATTCATTATAAGATGAACTTTCATACTTTATATATTTGATATTGTAGATATAAATAGTTATCTCTCAAAACTTGGTGGTGGGGCGAGGCAACCCGGGCGGAGGTAGGGCTGGCGACAGGAAGTCTTGGGCTGTTGAGGGTGGATGTTAGTATGGCGCCGCAGCTGGCGGCAGCGGCAACAACATCATGATGATCGTGGCCCAGCGGAGGTTGGGCTCTTCATGTCGTCGGCACTGGAGAGGACATGGTCCTCGCTTTTTGCGACACAAAAAGATGCCGAAATGCACATGGCAACCCTGACTAGGTCGGCCCAATGGCGCCGGAGCGGGAATTGTAGCGAAAAGATTACATATTTTGGAAAGTCAAATTTTCTCTTCAAAATTTTTGGATTTTTTAAAAATCAGGATATTCATCCAAAATTTGGATTTTATGGAAAAGGAGAACATTTTTTTGGAAAACATGATCATGTTTTGAATTTCCCAAACTATTATGAAACACTTTTTTTGAATTTGCAAACAAATTTTAAAACTTAGAACACTTTTCAAAATTCAAACCAATATTCGAGAACATGAACATTTTTTTGAAATATCAAATAGTTTCTGAAAAATTCTGAAAAGGGAAACATAATTACTCCCTCCAATCCATATTAATTCTTAGTGATAAGTACAACTTTATACTAAATGAGCAACAATTAACATGGATTGGAGACAATAATGATCCATGTTAATTCTGAGTGATTCAGTACAACTCTATACTAAATGAGCAACAACTAACATGGATCGGAGAGAGTAATGTTCCATATTAATTCTCGGTGATTTAATACAACTTTGGACTAAATCGGCGATAATTAATATGGATCGGGGGAGTAATTTATTAATAGCAGAACATAATATATTTGCAATTTTTCAAACCGGGCTTTTCCCCTTTCCATTACTTTCATAACGGAAATACAATGTCTCAGGAACTGAAACCAGCAAGGCTAGAGAGAAAGAGGAAAAGCGAGTTCGGAGCAGCATCAAGAAACCCACTATCTGCGCCTGTCATCAGGAACAACAGATCATGGGGCGAAAACTTGATGTCATCCAAAACCGCGCTAACGAACACCTACGAGCAGTACTATAAGTTTTACAGATAACACCAACAAACATCGGGCCACAGCCGCCAAAACACCTCAAGACCAAAAGAGCTACCATAAACCTCCTACCAAGGCTCTCAAGAAGCATCCACGTCCCTCCTCCTGTAGAAGCAACACGCCAGTAACATACTGAACAGGATTAGCATCGCCTCCCTCCTCAGTTTTCGTCGCGCCCATCTTGAGCTGGAACTGGTGGACCGCAAAGCAGCATCATCTGCGTAGTGTTCTCCTTCAGCATCTCTGCTCCTTTTTTCACCATCTCTGCTTTCTGGAGGCCTGCCCAGTTTATCAAAAAAGAACAAGTTGTGAACACAATCTCAAACGGGGAGTTAATCCATTTGTGTTCAAAAGTGGCTCGGTTCCTGGCCAACCAAATAGCCCAGCATATAGCAGCCAAGCCAACAGTGTAAATTTTGTCCATCCCAGGTAGGAAACTGTACATCCACGTATAGTATTGCCAAACAGAGTTAGGACAGCAATCAGTTCCAAGTAAGGAACCCACGTTTCTCCACACCACCCTGGACACAGGGCATAAAAAGAACAAGTGTTGGGCTGTTTCTAATTGATTACAAAACGAACAGCAAGGATCCCCCGGCCATAGTCTTTTTTTCATATTGTCCCTGGTCAGGATGGCATTCTGCGCCATCTGCCATAAGAAAATTTGGATTTTAAGAGGTAGCTTTGCATCCCAAATCCATTTAAAATTAGATCCTGCAATATCTTTCTCCAGCCAGGCATACATGGATTTAGTGGTATAATTGCCCGAACTATCCCATTTCCAATAAACCTCATCTGCCCCATCACTAAGTTTAAGGTTTAACACCTCATTATTCATATCTCCCCATTGTTGCAGCATCTCAGGGGACATCCTCCTCCTAAAAGAGGTGATCTGATCCAGGTTTTTAAACTGGTCAACATTACAATTTTGCTCATTACAGGTTTCAAAGAGCAGTGGGAATCTGTCTTTAAAAGGCATTTTACCCTCCAGGCTATCCTGCCAGAGTCTAGCCACATCTCCTCTATTTAGATTAATACCCCTTCCCATCATATATAGGTCTTTCACTTTCAAAAGTGACTTCTAGCAAGGCGAGTCACTGGCTTTGTGTTTCACCATAGCCACCGAAGTTTTCTTAAGGTATTTAGCCTTAACTATATCTTGCCATAATCCACTGTTTTTCTCAAGCTTCCACCACCCTTTCGCTAAAAGACTTATATTCTGTTTCCTCAAGTCCTTAACACCCAAACCCCCTTTCTTTTTGGATCTACATATACGGCTCCACCTAACCATGTGGTAGCCTCTCTTTTTCTTGTTGTTGTGCCAAAAAAATTTCCTCCTGGGTTTGTCCCATTTTTCCAGGGTAGTCTTGTTCAAAAGAAACATAGACATGTAGAAAGTAGGAATGTGAGAAAGCACAGAGTTCACTTTGATCAGCCTTCCTCCCATGGATAGGATTTCACTAACCCAGTTTTCGCAGTGATCAATGAACTTGTCATCAACAAAGGTCCAGTCACTGCATTTTAAGCCAGCATAACTCATAGGCATGCCTAGGTATTTGATAGGAAAATTACCTATCTGGCAGTTGAACATTTCAGCATAGCTTTGCATAGTATTGTCATCAGCACGAATCGAAAAAAATTCGCTTTTCATAAAATTGATTTTTAGCCCGGACATGACTTCAAAGAGATACAACAACAACTTAATATTGAGAGCATTTCTAGGGTTATCTTCGAAGCATAGGATCGTGTCATCCGCATATTGCAAGATGGCCACCCCATTGGGTATCAAATCAGACGCTAAGCCTTGAAACAAGCCATTTTGTTGAGCCTTTATCACCATTTTTGTCAAGCAGTCAGCGGCTAAGTTAAAGAGAGAAGGCGAAAATGGGTCACCCTGGCGCACCCCTTTCGAGCTTTGAAAATAGGGTCCTACCTCGTCATTCAGCTTCACACTTACTGTACCTCCTACCAGGATCTTTCTAACCCATTCAATCCATTGCGGATGGAATTCCCTCATCTTATGACAGTTTAATAAGAAATCACAGTTAACTTTGTCGTAGGCCTTTTCGAAGTCTAGTTTCAACACTATCCCTGATTTTTTCTTATTGTAAGTATGGTGGAGAATCTCATGTAAAGACATGATTCCATCCATTATGTCTCTTTTTTTGATAAAAGCATTTTGATGTCTGCTGAATAGGACATCAACAAAAGGCTCCAGTCTAATGGTAAGCACCTTAGTGATAAGCTTATAAATGCATCTCAGCAAGCATATTGGTCGAAACTGCTGGATTTTATTCGCCCCTACCATTTTGGGCAGTAATGTAATTATCCCATAGTTCAAACGTTGTACATCTAGTCTGTTGTCATGAAACCACTCAAACAAGAGTAATACTTCATTTTTTACTATGTCCCAGCAATGCTGAAGAAATTCAATGGGCATATTGTCTGGGCCTGGTGCTTTATTCTTCTTCATAGAGAAAAGAGCATTTTTTATTTCTGTTTCGGAGAAGGGTCTAGTAAGGATGAAGTTGTCGATATTTGACAACTTTTCATTTGGCTCCCACATGTTTTCTTTAAGTCTGCACAAATTCCCAGATGCAGGCCCAAACAGTTCTTTATAAAACTCAGTTGCATGCTTCAACAAGTTACTAGTCCCCTCAATCACCTCATCTCCACAACTAAGTGAGAAAATAGTATTTCTCCTTCTTCTACCATTCACAATTCTGTGGAAATATTCAGTATTTCTATCCCCTTTCAACAACCAATTTGCATGTGATTTTTGCATCCATGTGATCTCTTCTTCCACAAGTAAATCATGGAGTTCCACCAAAATATCCACTTTCTTGCCGTATAGTTCGGGGGAGAGCACATCAGTTTCTTCTAATTTTTCTAGATGTTCAAGTTCCACTCTAAGGTCACTCCTTCTTTTTCTAGATTTTCCAAACAAGTTGGATCCCCACCCTTTGAAAAACTTTTTGAATCTCTTCATTTTGATGTTTAACACATCAATGGGGTCACTGGCCTTTACAGGTTTCATCCATACCTTAGCAACTAAGGGAACAAACTCAGGATTTCCGAACCAATTAAGATCAAATCTGAATTCTCTTTTATGACTTGCGTTAGGAATACAGTCCTCTGTATTCAGGATCAAAGGGCTGTGATCCGAAATCTCTTTTGTCAGTTTCCTGAAAGTCAAAGGGAATTGCCTTTCCCAAGAACTGGACATAAGAATACGGTCCAACTTTTCAAGGGTAGGGTTATGTTGGTTATTTGACCAGGTGTATATACCACCATTCATGTCAATTTCCCTGAGACAGAATGTGTTAATGATGTAATTGAAAAGATCAGTAGCATGACTCATCCTGGCCTTCTTATTTTTTTCCTTAGCATATCTAAGGATATTAAAGTCCCCCCCTACAATGTAAGGGCAAGTAATATTACCACACATGTCAGACAGCTCAGTCAAAAATTCCATTTTATACTCTTCATGGGCAGAACCATACACTACCAGAATACAATACAACATCTTTTTCCTCTTATCCCATAACTCCAGCTTCATGATATATTTGACTGTCTCACAACACCTCACTTCAAAAGTATCCTCCTTGATACCACATAGGATCCCTCCAGATTTGCCTAGTGAAGGAATCCACCTCCAATCAAAATACTGGCCAGGATCAAATTTCCTCAAGAATTTAGAGGAAAAGTCCTTTTTCATTGTTTCCTGAATGCCAATGAAATCTAGACAGTAATCTCTAATTAGGTCAGATAAGCAGGTAGCCATACCTCTCTTTTCCACCCCCCTACAATTCCAAAATAAAGGATAAGAAGAAAGTGAATGTGGTAATTTCTAAACCTGTGACTAGAAGTCAAAAAAACAAAATGTCCTTTGATGCTGGTTCGACCACGCTTCCTGGTAAGCCTAGCAACAAAGGGCAATCCCCCAAATATATTTGCAATACATACCTTTTTCATTGGTTTGTTCAAATTGGAAGATTGATATACTCATGGGGTATTTTTGTATCAATCATGGCTATATATATGCACCATCTACAAACAATTTGTTATAGTCGTGCCAAAAACCATGATGAGGCATTGGCAAGCTCCCTCCTGTCTCCTCGTGCTCCTCTTCGTCCTCGTCTCCTCCGAGGCTTCCACTCTAGAGGACACATGCAAGTCCGTCGGCGCAAGCAAGAAGGACATCGGCTACGACTACTGCATCAAGTTCTTCCAGGGCGACAGCGCCAGCGCCACCGCGGACAGGCACGGCCTCGTCGTCATCGCCACTAAGATCACCCGAGGAGAGGCCGCGAACACCCGCAAGCGCATCGATGCCCTCAAGGCCTCGGTGACGGACAAGAAGGTCAGCGGGTGCCTCTCCGACTGCCGGATGCACTACACGGCGGCGCTGAAATGGCTCGAAGCCGCCGCGGAGGGCGTCAAGTCGGGTAATTTGCAGGACGCGAAGACGAACCTCACGGCCGTGATATTGGGCACGGACACCTGCGAGGAAAGGTTCCGCGAGCTGGGCGTCGTGTCGCCGCTGGCCGCCGAGGACGCTGAGTTCTCCAAGGGCTGCTCCATCGCGCTCGCCATAACCACCATGTTGTAGCTAACGTGGTAACTGCTCTAGCTGCGAGTCCATGATCATTTGGATCGACCAAATAAACTCTTGGAACCTGCAATTTCAAATCAGTGAACTTTGCAAATATGTTTGGACGGAAATTTTGTTTCCTTATAGAATTGCCTTGAATTATTATTTTTCTGGAGCTTATAGAATTAATTTTATGATTTCTTATTTTTCTGGAGCTTACAGAATAGAAATACTCCATCTGTCCATATTTACGTGCATGGCGCACGGTTTTATGTACGATGGCGCTGATGGAGGAAATGGATGTGCCCCATTAATGTTCATCCTTATTAGGAGATCTGATGCCACAAGATTATGTATAACCAGACTCCCATATCGTCCCTAAATGCTCGAGCAGGTTGCCCGGTCATTGACCGGACGAAAAAAAATAGTATCAAACCAGGTTTGCACCAGCCCAAACGCCGGGCCCGCACCAATTTTTTATTCTTTTTTTGGTGGTGGAGGGGGGGGGGTATGGGGACGTCCGGATGTGCAACATCAGACTGATCGCTAGGGCCCGCGCGCCCATATTCACTCCCTCCTTGCCGGACCAGCCCTCTTCTCTTCTTTGTTTGTCCTCGTCCATACAGCCGTAATCGGTCAAGGTCACCACTACCGGACGCCGCCCCATGGTCATTACTTCTAGATCATCGATGAATTCGTCATGGAATGATGGCTATGAGTGGAAAAATGATTTAACTTCAAAACTTTCTAAATGTGAACGGCCATCAACGCTCACTTTTGTGAAGTTGTGAAGAGTATGAACTATGACTCGGCTGTTCATACCCCTCACAAAGGGGGCATTGATGGTCATACTGAGAGAGAAGATTTCTGCTTTTGCATGATGCGGCTATCTAAGCCGGCCGCATCGCTCCTCGTGCAGCGAGGTGACACTAAACCCCCAACCCCGCCGGACCTGAAATTTTCTATTTGTGTGCACTGTTTGACCAAAATGATCGACGTGCATGTGTTTTCATGTATTTGATGTTTCAAAAATACGGTTTATGATTGCAAATGGCAAAATTCCGGTTTCTTTGTGTTTGTGTTTGCATGAGGCATGTCCGGTCACTTTCTGCGGGCGTATCGGCAGACGTATAGGGATCTGGATTAGGCAATTCGGGCCTTAGATGCTCTAAGGGAGAGAAATGCACGGTAACTAATTTTATTCGCAAAAGATGCATGCAAAATAATTAAGTACATATCTCTATCTCTATCTTCTCTAAATCTATCTCTGGTTCTTCTATCTCTATCTCTATCTTCTCTATCTTCTATCTCTCTATCTCTAGTTCCTATATCTCTTAGTGACACAGAGCATATCAGGAAGGGTTTGCATTAAACTGAAGGTCACTCTCTGACCTTGTTGTGTTGGGGTGTAGTTGTCCAGATCTTGCTGGATGAGAATGTACTCCCTCCGGTCCTTTTTACTCTGCATATTAAAATTCTCTGAAGTCAAACTTCACAAAGTTTGACTGTATTTATATGAAAAAATATCAACGTCTGCCATACTAAAGTTATACAATATGAAACTTTAAGTCATGACACATCTATTGATATTGATTTCAGATTGTGAATGTTGATATTTTTTTATAAAGTTGGTCAAATTTTATGAGGTTTGACTTCAGTCAAATTTTATATGCGAACTAAAAAGGATCGGAGGGAGTACATGCCGGATGAGAATACTACTGGTTTGCTCTCTCACTACAATGTGTGATGCTAGATACAGTTTTGGGCTTCGAGCCCGGGTCACATGCTGTTGGTCGTTTCCTTCTCCGATCGGTCGGCTGGTTTGATTGCTTCCGATCGATCGCTATCTGACGAGCAGCCAAGTCCAGCAGCCAGGAGACGGCCGCACGGCAGCTAGCGGCGCAACGCGTAAGGATCGACCTGCACGGCAGCGGCGCCAACGCTCAGGCAATGAGGCAAGTCAGTCTGCGAGTGCGATCGGGATTGGGGCATGACCGTGACACGCCATCTCGTCACGAATTCACCATCAGGTTTTCCCTCAAAAAATCACCATCACGTATACACCCTAACAGAACACCAAGCCCATTTAATTTACTCCATTTTCCTTTAACGGCTACATACGCATTTCGATGATTATGAACGTGCATCTATTAATTTTGTTCTTGTCATCTTTCATGTACTCCCTCCGTTCCTAAATATTTGTTTTTATAGAGGTTTTAAATGGTGACTACATATGGAGTAAAATGAGTGAATCTACACTCTAAAATATGTCTATATACATCCGTATGTAGTGACTATTTGAAATCTCTAGAAAGACAAATATTTAGGAACGGAGGGAGCACATCAATACGTGTGCATTATCGTTCAACTTTTGCATACTTCCAACCCACGTCTTCTGCATACCGGCCGGGTTAGACGATAATCCTGATCATCGAAATCAGAAGTTGCAAAAGAGACAAAGATAATATAGGTTTTAACTCAATTTCAGAACAAGCTAGGTAGTGGTTTATATTATAAAACAACCGTAAGTTCCGTCTAATAACCAGATATTGCACGTGATGTTAATGTTGCAGTTAAGATTTTGAAGACATTTACACGTTCAAGCAACAGGTACAGTACTTGGTCCATCCTGTTATAATTACAGTACAGTTACATTGTTATTACTCTTAGCGCTTAAATTTGAGCTTTGTCCAGAGATTTGCTTCGTCCTCCTCCATCTAATCAGATACCTACACGACTGGTCCAGCCGGAGTCGCAGTCACTGAGCTCCACGATGAGGTCCACGCCCCCGGCGTCTACAGTTAATCATACCCGAATTTCCCATCGAGCGGACGCCACCTGAATTTCCTAGCAGGATCTTCCGTCCCTATATATATCGGCTCCCTCCACATCCAAAAGACAAAACGTCTGACACAACCACCACTAAAACCAGCGCAAAGATGATGAGGCATTCCCAAGCTCTCTCGCAGCTCGCCGTCCTCCTCCTCCTCTTCCTCCTCGTCTCATCCAGCGCCGCTTCCACTCTAGACGACACCTGCAAGTCCGTCAGCGCGAGCAACAGGGACCTCGGCTACGACTACTGCGTCAAGTTCTTCAAGGCGTGCAAGGACAGCGCCACCGCGGACAAGCGCGGCCTGGCCGTCATCGCCACGAAGATCATCCGAGCGGCAGCCGTGAACACCGGCAGGCGCATCGCCACCATCAAGGCCTCGCACGGGGACGACAGGAGGATCCAGGGCCCGCTCGCCGACTGCGACGAGCTGTACTCGAGCGCCGTGGACCAGCTCGACGCGGCGGCGAGGGGCATCTCGTCGGGGAAGTTCCAGGACGCCCTGACGAACCTCAGCGCCGCTGCGGACGCGCCACAGACCTGCGAGGAAGGGTTTCGCGAGCTGGGCGTGAGTTCGCCGCTGGCCGACGAGGACTCCAAGTTCAGTAAGGAGTGCTCCATCGCTCTCGCTGTAACGAACACGTTGTAAGCGACAAAGTCTATTAGTCATTTGGATCAATATAAATAATCCTGGAATACAATTTTAGACCAGATAAACTCCGCAATCACGTTTGGCCGCACTTTCCTTTGTTGTTCTATAAATTATACTCCCTTTTTAAACAACTTCAGTGGATTTTTATTGTTCTTAAGTAGTGATCTAAACGCTCTTATATTTATTTATGAAGAGTGTGAAAGTAAGTAACAAGGTCAGTGGATTTTTGGCCTCATGGCTCGCGGATGCTGTCCGATGCCTAGATCTCCGCATATGTGATGATGGTGAAGTTTCTCAAAAAAAAATATGATCATGGTGAAATAGCAGTCACTAAGAAAACGGCACACAATTTGCGGACGATCGTGGCCATCAAAGCGAATGCATGAACATCCATCGAGCATCAATGTTTGTCAATGTTCAGGAGATCTGGCGGCATGGGATGAGATGCCCACGCGCGGCACGCTAACGAATTTTGTACGCAAGAGATGCTTGCCAGACAAGTGCAAGATTATATTATTGTTGGCAATCAAATACGCCCACACGTATTAGTTGCGACATACATCAAAATAGCGGATGCCGGTATCGTTTTGTTTAGTCATATCATTTTAAGTGTTTTACAGCGAAACGTCACAACGAATGGTTGCAGAACGAATCTGATACTGATACCGGTAGCACATGATGGATGCATGGGTCATGCTGTGTCCGGCGGCGCCGGCCTCACCGCGGGTAAGGTCCAGCCACGAAGGTCATGTCCAGTCAGGCAGTCAGCGTCGTCGCGCGCGGATGGAGGCGGCAAACCAGCGTGCGCGAACGTTTCGAGCCGAAGGTGCAAACTTCGGGAAAATTGGCCACGATAATCCTAAATTTTACTGTGTGGGCATCATGATTTCCAACCAAATGTTACCATGCACTTCCACTTCTTTTCTTTTCTTTTTTCTTTGAAATCATGTACTTCCTTTTTAAAGAAATATAAGACGTTTTAGATCCCTAGCAATGATTTGAAACATTATATTTCTTTCTCGCCGGAGTCGGACAAACCTTGTTGTAGTAGACAATCGAAAAGTCGTCGTGCTAATGCTCCACATGACCGGCACACCAGAACAGCAACCACCGTCGATGATGAGAAGTGTAGATCAGAAGGATCCACCATATAGACACACGAATATAGACGAATGAAAATCGGATCCAAGTGGATCCGCTGAAGCCAAACACCGAACAAATTCCGCGAGATCCATCGGAAACGCACCTCCACGTGCCTCCTCCGGTGATGATAGACACACCACCAGAGAGAGACTAGGTAGGGAGAACCATATGCTACCTTCAGGGAGCCGCCACCGCCACATGTT
Organism: Triticum dicoccoides; assembly: GCF_002162155.2. Classification (NCBI taxonomy): domain Eukaryota; kingdom Viridiplantae; phylum Streptophyta; class Magnoliopsida; order Poales; family Poaceae; genus Triticum; species Triticum dicoccoides. The sequence continues at coordinate 705,628,899 of NC_041382.1, read as the reverse complement.
TTTGAGTAGGACACAAACCCTAAACAAACCCAAAAAATAAAAGCGAAGCCCTCCCGCCGGCAAGGACGAGGTAGATCAGTGGCGACGCTGACAGAAGGCGGGAGGAACCCTAACGCCCGTTGCCTTTCCTTGTGTGGTAGGAGCGAAGGGGTATTGTGCACTCAATGACTTACATATATTTCTTTACAGAGGTCGTATATTTCTTTACAGAGATAGTAAATTTGTAGGTTTAAATCTATCGTAATTGTAGCATGAGCAATGCTATTTGTACGTACATGTTTCAAAAAAAAACTTGTACACACTAGTCCATTAGTTGGCTAAAAACGTGAGAGCAGTTACAATTTACTTCCTCCATTCCTAAATACTCCCTTCATCCAAAAAAGCTTGTTCAAAGCTTGTCCCTCAAATGAATGTATCTAGCACTGACTTGGTGCTAGATACATTCATTTAAGGGACAAGCTTTTCCGAACGGAGGGAGTATAAATCTTTTAAAGTGGATTCATTCATTTCACTTTTATATAGTCTATATTAGAATCTCAAAAAAAGACTTAGATTTAACAACAAAGGGAGTAGAGAGTAGTACGCTTGAATTTTGTAAAACCTTTACATAAGAATAGGATTTTCCTTCTAGCATTGCTCAATTCCTTGACCTTTTACGCCTAGGCGTCATCTACTCGGTTGCTTGCAATTTCCAAAAAGTTAAATCCGTACATATATGTACGCGATTGGCCAATTCTTTTCTCAGGAAAACTTTCAACCTATTCATCTGCAACCATGACAGTACAACGAACATCAGAAATAGTAAAAAAAGTACATGCAAACCAATTGGCGATAACTACAAGCATCGAAGCGAACCGACGGCGAGCCGCCATCATAGCCCCTCCCTTGCCGAGCCAGGCAAAACTTGTTGTATTAGACAGTCGGTAAGTCGCCGTGCTATCGACCCATAGGACCAGCGCACCTGAACAACAACCGCCACCGATGAAGATAGCGTAGATCAGAAGATTCAACCTGAAGACACACGGACGTAGACGAACAACGACCAGATCCGAGCAAATCCACCAAGACAAATCGACCGAAGACACACCTCCATAGGCTCACCGACGATGGTAAACGCACCGCCGGGAAGGGGGGTAGGCAGGGAGAATCTTATCCCATGTCCTTGTCTCACCTTCCTGAGCAGGGCAAAAATCCTAATAAAACTAAAAAAGATCTAAAAATGGAGCGCTCCCGACGGCAAGGGCCTGGATCTGCCGTGCCCATTGGCCCTAAGGCCACCAGAGAAGAGGTGGATCGACGGCGACACCAGCGAGAAGTAGAGGAACCCTTATCTTTTTTTAGGAGAGGAGGCTGCAACTGCATGAGGTGTTGCAATAACGTGTTGGACGTGGAGTTTCTACACCTGGGCTCAAATGCTTCTTATGTGAACAGTAAAATAAAAAAACATTTCAAGAAGTTCTGAACTTTTTTGTGGCATACTTCAAGAAATGTTTGTTGTGCACGTAAAATTTCATCACAAAATGACATTGATGGAAGGCGTGGTAAAAAAACAAAATTGATGCTCTAAAAATGTTACTTTCAAACGCATTTTGAAGCTCTGATTTTATTTTAGTTTTGCCATGACTTTTACCAATATGATTTCGTGATGAAATTTTGCATGCACAACAAGCATTTTTTTTTTTGCGAGGACACAACAAACATTTCTTAAAATGTGCCACACAAAAAAATCAGTATTTTGTGAACTTTTTTATTTTTTTATTTTAACAAACATTTCTTAAAATGTGCCACACAAAAATTTCAGTAGTTTGTGAATTTTCATTTTTTTTATTTTACTGTTCATATCAGGAGCATTTGAGCTCGGGTGTAGAATGGTAATTTCGTATCGTATCACGCTTCTGTCTTCGCCAGTTCCATACAGGTAGCAGGAGTGTTGAAGGTACAAACTATTTGATGGGTGGCCCAAGGTACCTCTCAAAATTTTGATTTCAAGGCTCAATTATATCCACACTGTCCACTGCTTTGTTATTCGGCGAGTCACAACCAGTTTTATCCCCAACGTAGCCCCTTATTGAAATAGACATATTCTGGGCATAACACGTTAAAATAAACTTAGTTGCAGATATACAGCAAGATGACCCACCAGAATTCTAGAAAAATTACAAAATAAGTTGAAAAGGAAAAAAGGAAAAGGGAAACATATTGTTCATAAAATAGAAGAAAAAAAGAAAGGAAAATGGAAGAAAAAAAAAGAAAACTGGAATAGAAAAGGAGATAAAAAACCGAAAATAAAACTTGCTGAAATTAATATATGTGTAAGAAAATTTAATCCCTGAACTATTTTTTATTATGTATTTTTAAGAAAAAAATCAATGGATTTTAAAAAATATAGTTTTTTATTTAAATATATTTATGTATACAAATATTATACTCATGCATTGTATTTTTATGTAAACCATGGATTTTCTTCAAAAACAAATTGTATATATGAAATAAAATTGTTCAAAGAGTATTGAAAACAAGTTCATGAACACAAAAATCTACCATGTATTAGAAACTTGACATAAGTTTCGATAAATCAAATCATAATAAAACAGAAGAAAAAATGGATGAAAATAAAAATGCAATAAACGAGAAGAGAAAGAAATTTGTTTGACCCATTCTTTTTCCTGGTTCGAGTCACTCTTGATTCACAACTTATTTTTCAAATGATAATCCGCAGGAAAATACGCAACCTTGAGGCCTCATTTGGTTGTTGGGGTTGAAAAAACCTGGGCAGCAAACCCCGAAGTAGGAATTTCCCAGCTCACAGGGTAGCCTCCTCCCACCATGTGAAAGTACCCCGTTACCATTTGGACACCAAGGGGGAGGGAAGGGAACATGCAAAATTTTAAAAACAGGTTCCAGAATATAGAATTCTCTGTTTTTGTAAGTCAGATGGATCTAGACTTGCTAGCGTTGGACATCATAGATGCTTGAGCTAGTGCTAGTCAGATGGATCTAGACTTGCTAGCGTTGGACATCATAGATGCTTGAGCTAGTGCTAGTCAGATGGATCTAGAATCTAAGCATCTGTATAGAATTGCCTAGAATTGGATAAAACTAATTCTAGATAAGCACCTCTACAGAATGCCGCGTCGTCGTCCTCACGGACGCGACAGAGAGCGGATGGATCTTGGAGAAGGAGAAGTGCGGCCGCCGGGCCATTGTCGTTGCCTTCGCCGGAGGGCAGAAGAACCGGCAGGCATAGAGCTTGGGGGGCCTTCGCCGGAGGGAAGTGGAGGCACTGTTCCTGGTGGCCCGAGGGAGAAGCTCGTGAGGCGTCGGCTCGCGAGAGCGAGCGAGGGCTTTCCTTCCCGGCCTATCGAGGCTTGGATGTTTCTCCCGAGGAAAGTCCGTGGGAAGGCTCGGGATCCCTCCCCCACATCGGTGTCCAAATGGCACGACCGATCTCCCTGGGCCAACTCGGCCCGTGGTTCTGTGACCCGGGAAATCAGCGGGGATCTCGAAGGAATTCCATGCAACCAAACCAGGCCTGAGGGTTCTTGGATCACTGATTGGTTGTGCCTCTTGTGGATGCGCCTCTTGCGGCTACCAGGCAGTTGCCTCTGAAGCCAGGTAAGAGCATCTCCAACAAGCGCGCAATGCGCGGGCGCGTTAAAAAAACATTTACATTATTTTCATAGTCAGTTTTTACCACGCTGAGCGCTGGTTCCAACGGCCGCTGCAAAAAATTGCGCGCGCACGCCACTCCGGCAGACGCGTTATATTTTTACTACTTGTCGTCTTCTCCGTCTACTTCAACTTGATACACATTCGACTCCGACTCAATACTTCATAGATAGGCATAGATAGATAAATAAAAAGATATATAGATAGATAAACGATAAACAAAAACGACATATAGATAGTTCATAGCATAGATAGATAGTTCAACTACTACTCCCATCCTGCTCCTCCGACTTCCACTCCGCCTTGGTAATGTCCTCCTCCGAGGTCTCAATGGAGGCGTCAAGATACTGATCGTCATCGGAGTCCCACGACGACGCTTCTCCTAGGTCGATGTTGAATTGAGCGGTCGCCTTCCGCATACGCCTGTCCTCGCGATAGGCGGCTCGCTCCGCCCTCCTCTCCTCCCTCCCTTCCGCGAAAAACTAGCGCTCATTGATGACGTCCTGCGGGAAGCGTTGGCGCCACAACTCCATGGCTTTCTCGTCCCTCTCGGCGAGGCCGAGACGGCGCTCCCACCTCCGGTTGTCGTGACGATCCGCGTCGGTGATAAGCCGCAGGGGAGGCGCGAGCTCCTGCGCCAGCTCCCGTGTCGGCACTTCCGGGAAGTTCATTTTCCTGCGAGGCCGCCAGAGGCGCCATGCCACCGCGTTGTACACGCGGGCCGCCATGTGGGCGGTCTCAAAAGTGCCGAGGCCGAGGCGCATCTCCCCGGACCGGGTCTCGGAGGAGAAGGTGACGGAGGGGCGTGCGCGGACGCCCCCGACGGCGCGGCGGTGACGAGGCGAGAAAGAGCGGGGAGTGAGCGGCAGAGGGCGCGTGGCGGGGTGGAGAGCGATGGGAGCGCGCGTGGCAGGCACTGCATTTATAAAGCGCGCTGGACGCCACACGCCAAAACTAGCGCGCCCAGCCGCATTTTCATGCACGCGCTATCTTTTCTCGAGCGCCTGAGTTTCCCGCGCTCGCTGGAGCGTGCGAAACTAGCCCGCGCACGCTAAAACCAACTTTTATCATGCGCGCGTTTTTACAGCCATTAGAGATGCTCTAAGGGCGGGTGTAGGAATCCCCCGTTTATTTTTCCTCTGTGGGCGTTCTTCCAGCCATGAGCAGCGCCCCTATGTCTTGGTAGGACTTTGTTGCAACCAATGAAACTATTTCTGGCTAGGAGCGGCTCCGCTGGATTAGTTTCTTGTATTAGCCTATGCTGGATTGGTTGCTAGCAGTAGCGTGAGGATCAGCTTTGTACTAGCTGCGTTGGATGAGTACTACTCCCTCATTCCCGGTTTATAGGGCTCATCTTAAAAATATTTATTTTTTCAATTTATAAGCCGCAATTCTATTATTTACCATTACATGTTTAGATTTTAAGGTGTATTAAATCACTGTATGCAAGGATGAAGAAAAAACTCAGCAATGCATGTAGAAGTTTTGATCATTTAGTGGTCATGCATGCATGTAGTGTAATTAATGCATCGATATACATATTTTTTTAAGAAAAATAAGAGTACTAATTAAGTATTTTTGCAAATTACGAAATTAATTCACCATTCATCATCTACTTTAGGCTGGTCACAATGGGGAGGAACTTAGGAGTAACATCACACACTCCAATACAACTTTGCTTATGTGTCACATATTTAATAAAGAGAGAGGTGCTTGTGGTAACTAGCTAAGTTACCGAAACATCACACACTCCAAGAAACAATGGGTCTATAACCTAATAAATACATTGTTGCATGACACTAAATAGATGTTCCTACCCACTGTGGAGGTAGTAACATAGTCTAGGGAAGTGTGTAAGTTAGTAGACTATGTTCTTGCCCATTGTGACCAGCCTTAGTTGAAGAGATTTTGAAGTTAAGCCTACCATGTAGGCAAAAAATCTGATGTGGCAAGACAATTAAAAGGAGAAAGATGGTTTTGATGACCCTAGAAAAAACCAATGCCAAGCGTGCAAACTTAGGCCAAACATTTAAATGAAGCAAGCTCACCAATACATGAAAGAATTTAGTATTTAATTCATTAAATGAAGGGAGCTTAGACTAGCCACAATGGGTAGTAATATAGAGTAGTAACATGCTCATGTTACTACTCTATGTTACTACCTCTATAATGGGGAGTAACATATGCGTGGTAACATGTAACACTTCATTTATTAGGCTATAGACTCATCTTATCTTGGTATGTGTGATGTTACTCATACTACTGGTAACTAGCTATGTTACCACAAGCCTCTTTTTTTTTAATTTATTGCTTGTCATATCATCTATTTTATCTAGATATGTGTGATGTTGCTACCTACGTTACTCCCAAATACGACTCTGGGAAGACACATGGTTGGGGAACAACCCCCTAAACGTGCAATATCCAAGCTTATATCGGATAGTTAGACATAAGTTTATCACGATTAAGCAAGTGTTGGGTCAAGAAAACCCAGATATTTCTTTTCGTAGAACGCCCTTTGAACCTCGTTTGACAGCATGGGAGGATTTGCTAACCCGTTTGGGAGCCATTTAGCTGTCGGAGGAACCAGACATCTTTCGATGGAAATTGCATCATAGTGGAAAGTTTTCGGTCAAATCCATGTATGATGCCTTGGTACATAATGAGGTCCCAATTGATAATAGAAAACTGTGGAAGCTTAAGATTCCTCTAAGAGTAAAAAAATTCCCTATGGTTTCTCAATAAAAGGGTTATCTTAACTAGGGACAATTTGGCACGGCGAAATTGGCAAGGTTGCAAAAAATGTGTTTTCTGTCACCATGATGAGTCGATTAAACACTTATTTTTTGAATGCAAGTTTGCACGATCTGTATGGGCCATCGTCCAAAGAGCTTCGAATTTATATCCCCAACGTAGTGCAGGGAATATATTCGGCAATTGGTTGAGGGGTATAGATAAACAGTTTTCTGCTCACATTCTTGTGGGGGCGGCTGCCTTATGTTGGGCACTCTGGCTCACCAGGAATGACACTGTTTTTAACCGTAAATGTGTTTCATCTCCTATGCAGGTTATTCATATATGCTCGCGATGGCTCCGTACGTGGTCTATCCTGCAGAAGCCGGAGGACAGAGACCTTTTTATGATGGCGTCTACTCGGCTGGAGCGTTCTGCCTGGGAGATTTTCTACCCCCATGGATGGCGGTGTGATCTTCGGATAGGATCAGCCCCTTTATAGGCTGGGCTTTATTTATCTTTGCTTCTGGATTTTGGCCAGTTTATTTCGATCTTTACTTCTTCAAACTTTTGGCTGTGTGCATCTAGTTATGCAGAGGCCGGGTGATTTTTGATGCGATTGTGTCAACTTGATATTTCAATTCAATGAAAAGCCCTTTATCGAAAAAAACCTACGTTACTCCCACTATGGATAGTCTTAGCAACAACAACTTAAGCACCTATGCATTGAAGACTATAATAGCTAAACTATATAATGTGCTTAGCACATCATCGCGCCGCCGCCGCTAGGCCCCTACTCCATCGCTGCCTCATCTCCTCCTCCCCTGATCCAAGAAACCTAGCGCCGCCGCCAGGCCCCCGCTCCCTCGCTTCGCCGCCGCTGGAGGGGCCGCTGGCGAAGTCCGCCCGTGCTCCAAGGAAGGTGGCGGCGGGGCTGTTTCTCCCCTCTCCGCGGTGTTGCGCGCGCGCTGTCTGCATCGCCATGAGCGCGGGCGAGATGCAGGGCTGCGGGAGCGGCATCAGCGCGGGGAGAGGCCGGATCCTGGTCGGGCTTGGCCAGATCTAGCTCCTTCGCCCTCGTTGGCCCTCGATGTGGTGCGCGCCGCGTCGGCGGGCAGTGCTCGGCGGCTCTATGGTGGAGTCGCGGACGCTGGTTTGCGACGGGCGGCGTGCGACGGCGAGGTGGGGCTCAGTGGCTCCGTGGTGGGGTTGCGAGCTCCGGTGGGCAGCGAGGGCGGCGGCCCTGGAAGGTGGTGGCGGGTGAAGCTCGGGCTTCCCGCGGCGGCATGGCGTGGTGTAGTCCCTGTCCAAGGAGGATCTGCATCGGCGGTCTCGTGGTTTTTACTACGGATTGGTTTAGATCAGAGACGGTGGCGAGCGTCCGGGATCCATCTCGGCGGCTCTCGCGGTTTGGCGAGATGGGGTGGGAGCCCTCCTCGCAGGCTCCAGTGGTGGCACACTCAGGCAGTGGTCGGTGCGCCAGGGCTCCTATGGTGGCACTGCTGTTGCGGTTGGTCAACGGATCTAGGCGGCTAGATCTGGGGCTTTGAAGGCGGTCGAGAGAGTGCACAAGTTGTCGGGTGGATTTCTTGGGATGGATCCAGGTGAAAACTTGGTCTTCGGTCGTTGGCCGGAGCCGGTGATGACGATGCCCTAATCATCATTTCCTTCATGAAGGCATCATCGAGGTGAAGCTCCCAACCCCACTTAATACCTCCGGGAGAAACCCTAGATCAGTTGATCGGATGACGGCGGCAATCATGTGTCGTTACCCCCTTGGGGGAGGCATTCTTGGAGATGCACTCGGGCTCGAGGGACCAGCAGACAACTTCTTCGGTGGAGCGGTGTTTATTTCTACATATTCAAGGCGGCGGTTCTCGGCGGCATGGAGCAGCGGAGGCTTGGCGTCATATGTGTGGCATGGACACGCGCCGGAGGTCGACGTTGTCTGGCATCGTGGTGGCGTCGATGGCAGAGAGGCCTGACAAGGTCGATGCGTCGGTATATGCTTTGAGGATGGATCGATGGAAGACGGAGGTGACGGCCCTTTGCAACGTGTGCGTGTGGTACTCACTGATAGTGTGCCGGTCCGGAGTGTTACCCAGTCCCGCCTATGTGGCTTCGATGGGGCATCCGGCGTTAGATATTAGGCTTTCGTGCGATGTCTGTTGGTATTTGGCCCGGACATTCGGCACACCTTCATCAAAAGAATAGGAGTAGCGACATGTGTCGTCTAGATGGTGGCCTCGGTCTTACTGTTGTATTATCTTATAAGGTTTTTGTGAATAATAAATAAAATGGTCGCATGCATCTACCAGATGTAGAGGCCGGGGGTGCTTCCTCCTTTTCAAAAAAAAACCCCTCATCTAAGTAACTATCCATTGAAGAGGTCTAAACCGAAAAGGAGGGAGTAGTACATATCTTTGTTAGTACTTGGAATTACTAGCTCCTAGTTTCACGTATTTGGTCTGTGCAGCCAACCTTCGGAGATTCACTACAAAGTACAAAACAAGTTTGTGAAATTCAGAGTAATGGCTGTCACTTTATCACAAAAACAGTGCTGCTTTATCAGAATCTTCGGTTTTAGTAGAATTTCTGTTTCGCCTAAATTCATCTATTTCAAGGTAAACAGTTTATGTGTACAGCATGGAAGTTGTAAATAATTTCCTGCTGATCGTCGTAGTGTGCTCAATTTATTTATTTGGCGACGTGCATACAGATTTATAGCATAAAAACAGAATTGTTCAGAACATGTTTCAAGGTTCAGAATTAAGGGAGGAGTTTAGGACTTTGGTTTCTTGTCGAGGGTTGCAGCTAGACATGTAAATTTACCTCGTGGTCAATGATGGGCTAGTTCTAAGAGGGTTTTCCACAGGTTTGGGAGGTTTCGAGCTGATGCTAGGTTGTTGGTCATTCGTCGGGATTGAGGCACGTGCATGACATCCTTGTTCTATGGTTTGCCGTTGTTCAGTTTATTTCTGTGGTTCACCGTTCTTGGTGTTGTTCGATCCTTGTGTTCTGGTTATTGTTCGGTTTTCAGTATTTTCTGCACTCAAGTGTTTCAGTTTCATTAGCCCGCGTGTTCAATCTTGAGAGTTCGGTTTAGGCACCGGTCGACCCCTTCCGGTCTTTGCCATTGTGAAGGGTCCGCCATGTCATTCAGCCTTCAATTTAGGCATTGGTCGAGTAAATACCGTTGTGGAAAGTCCGTCATGTCTACTTCAGTCTCCGATGAGAGCGACACAGGATGTGTCTTCCAGAGAGCCCCAAATGTGATACTTAGTTCTTCTTCATAGTTTAATTTCTGTTATGAATATTCCTTCAAGGATGGCCGTGCTCGTCCGGGCCACTGGATTTTCAGTATCTTCTAAGGATTATACCGGCAGATACACGAATGGCGGCCGGCCGGGCTCGGTGCTTGCCCAAAAGCTCGCCGGCGCACCGTTGCCACTCATTAAGTGCGACTACTGCCCAAGGATGGTCGTGCGCCGCGTGTCTACAACGCCGGAACATCCTGAATGGGTGTTCATCAAGTACTTAAACGATGGGGTCACTGGTAGAAAAAGGGCCTATAGTCCCGGTTCGTAAGGGCCTTTAGTCCCAGTTCCTGAACCGGGACTAAAGTGTCGGTACTAATGCCCTGTACCTTTAGTCCCGGTTCAATCCAGAACCGGGACTGATGGGCCTCCACGTGGGCAGTGCGCAGAGCCCAGGCAGGAGACCCTTTGGTCCCGGTTGGTGGCACCAACCGAGACCAATATGCATCTACGCGTCAGCATTTCTGTGGCTGGGGCTTTTTTTTTTGAAAGGGAGGGTGGGTTTGGGGGTTTTGGGGGGTTAATTTAGGTGTTTCATATATTGTGTTAGCTAGCTATAATTAATAGAGAGAAGTGTCATCTCTTACGTCCGTGCTTGATCGACACTACGTACTATACATACGTATAGAGAGGACTAGACACGCTAGTTAGCTAGTAAGCAAACGAAGGAAACAGAAGATCGTCATGAACATATATGCATACAGAGAGAAGTGATATCGACCACCTCTCCTTCTCCGAGAGATTAGTCGAACAACAAGTTCTCGTATATCTATCCGACACTACCGGCTACATATATACAATAATTATCTCTTACAAATATAATCATACGGACTCATGTCCACATAGTATTTTCCGTCTTCAGCGATCACTTGGTCAAGAAAGAATGCCGCCAATTCCTCTTGAATTGCTCGCATGCGAGCTGGTGCTAGGAGTTCATCCCGCTTCCGAAACATCTAATTTGAAGAAGGGGGTCAATACATATATATATGAATGAATGAAACTCAATACAAATGATGGTAATAAAATAAAATTGTGAATGTTGTTATTTACGTACTTCATATTGTTCGTCAGAGTACCCGCCCCGCTCACAGGTCGTGTGGCGGATGGACTCGCAGACGTAGTATCCATAGAAATCATTCCCTTTTTTCTGCCACAACCACTTTACAAGAAATAGAGGTCAATCAAACTGATAAGCAAGAATGGTAAATGGTATTGATGAAACTAGCGCTTGAATCACTAGAAGATGCGCGGAACATGCTACTATAGTACTTACTTTCGGGTGTCTAAATTCCAGCTCCTTCGGCAGTCCCGAAACTTTTCTGGTGAATTTTCTCCAAACCCTGCCGGACAAAAAAAACAATTACTTGATATCAGGAAATGAACAAAGTTGCTGATATGGTGGATAATGATCGATTTAACTTACTTCTTGAGGATTTCAGTCATGTCCGCATACTCCTGGGGATCTTTTCGTTTAGAGTCCAAGACGGTTACTACTCCCTGCTCAAGCCTAATCTCTAGGAGAATATAGTGAAAACTGCACACGCATGCATAACTCATGAATTACATTACTATAACCTGGACTAATATATAAAGGAAACCGAATATGCACAAGACAGTAACACTCACTTGAAGTTGTAAGGAAAGAGTATTATATCTTTGTTTTCATTTTTTTAATGATCGTAGCAAGTTGGCCTCGGTATCTCCGGGACGATGTTGAACCTCAGTTGCATCTATGAGATATATGTTAACGAACCCAATATCACCGATTTGTCTTTTCTTCAATTCGGCGATCTTCATTCTGCATAATATAGTGAGGATGATTATAAATACATGCAATGAAAGAGATGAGCTATATAGAGAGACTTAATGACAGAAGTAGTAGTACTTACAGACAGTAACAGGTGATCGTTGTTTTATCGAGGGCCAATTGATTGAAAAACTGATAGAATTCCTCAAATGGAATAGGCAACAGTTCAATTCCAACGAGGTCATGCTCCGGTTTAACTCTCGCATACAAAGTACTCCTCCCCCCAGACTCTCTGCAGATTTTCAAGTACCAATCATGTAATCTTCGCATCATCGTTGTTAAAGATTTTTCATCTTTGACGAGAGGCTTCCCGTACTCGTATCTATGTATCTGCACCTCCATGGGATCATAATGTACATCGTCGGGCAGGTAATCGTCAATATTGCCATAACCGGCACCATCCTCGGATCGACGATGTCGCTAGGCACCTTGAGGGGGGGGCACGATTGCTTCGCTTGTTCGCCGAGCTGGGCAATTTGTTTCCCAGCTGCTCGTTGTTCTTTCAGCCTTTGATCACTGACTGTACTTCCCGACCGCTCCGCTTCGGCCCATGTCTTTGCAATAATGCGCTCATAGTTGCTTTTCGGCGAAGACTTGGGTGGTTTTGCCAGGGCAGCCAGAGTGCGCTTCACTTTCACCGGATCTACCTTCTCCTTCGGAGGTGGATGTCTCTTTGCTCTCAACCCTTGAAACCAGTCATCCACTTCGGTTCGCGCGATCTCGGTGTTCTCCTCCGGGGTCCTCTCATATGGTAACTTTTCTGGAGTCTTCAGAGAAGGACCGAATCTGTATGTCCTCCTGCCTCTGGTTGTACTGCTAGACGCCGACTGAGCAGACGGAGCGGTTGTCTTCTTTACTTGCTTACGAGGCGGAGGAGAAGGACTACGACGCGCCGGAGCAGCTGGAGCGGCGGCAGGTCTCTTCCGCCCTTGCTGACGAGGCGGAGAAGGAGGAGGCTGGCTGCTCGGGCGTCGGCGCAGGCGGAGAAGGAGGCGGAGTGCCGCCACGCGCCGGAGAAGGAGCCGGCCGAGGGCCCTGATCGTCACTCGCCGGAGGAGGAGGCGGTGGAGGAGGCGGAGTGCCCTGACTCGCCGGAGGAGGAGGAGGAGGCGGAGGCGTCCAGTTCGGAAGGTTGATGAGCTCCTTCCGCCATAGGCATGGAGTCTTTAGAGCAGACCCTAGCCGAGTCTCCCCTTCACCGGTAGGGTGGTCAAGCCGGAGGTCCTCAAATCCCTCCGTTATTTCATCCACCATCACCCTAGCATATCCTTCTGGAATCGGCCGGCAGTGAAAAGTTGCGCCGGGTTCAGTAGGATAAACAGAGCCAACAGCCGCCTTGACCTTTAAATTCATCCATTGCGTCATAAGGTGGCAATTTTGAGACTCCGTGATAGCATCCATGGGATAGCTGGAAGGAGCCATCAAGGCATGCTCCGGCTGAAGCAGCTCGGTGGAAGCCACGCTGCTTCTGCGCTGAGATGGCGGGGTAACTTCGGGGGAGGCTTCGGCAGTACGTTTGCTGCGATTTGCTTCTCGTTCCTCTATCGCGTCTACCCTTGCTTGCAGCGCCTACATTTGGGTCTGCTGCACTTTTTTCCTCCTCTCATGGGATTTGTAACCGCCTGCGTCTGGAAACCCAAACTTCCACGGAATGGAGCCTGACGTGCCTCATGTCCATCCAGGGTGCTCAGGATTCCCGAGGGCCATTGTGAGCTCGTCGTTCTCTCTGTCTGGAAAGAACTTCCCTTGCTGTGCTGCTTCGATATACTGCTTAAGCTTCCTGACTGGTATGTCCATTTGATCGTTCGTCCAAATCCACTTCCCTGTTACAGGGTCCAAGGTTCCGCCAGCCCCGAAGAACCAAGTACGGCAACGGTCTGGCCAGCTAATTGTCTCTGGTTCGATCCCTTTATCAACCAGATCATTCTCAGTCTTGGCCCACTTAGGCCGGGCTACGAGGTAGCCACCTGACCCCGTGCGATGGTGAAGCATCTTCTTCGCAGCATTTTGCTTGTTTGTCACCGACATCTTCTTACTTTTTTCCGATGTCTTGTGGGCCACAAATGCGGGCCAGTGATCTCTGATCTTCTCATATCTTCCCTTGAATTCTGGTGTCTCATTATTTTCGATAAACTTATTCAGCTCTTTCTTCCACCTCCTGAATAGTTCTGTCATCCTCTTAAGAGTAAAAGACTTGATTAATTGCTCTTTAACTGGGTTCTCTGGATTATCCTCTGGCGGTAGGGTGAAATTTGACTTCAGCTCAGTCCAAAGATCATTTTTCTGCATATCATTGACATAAGACACCTCAGGGTCTTCTGTAGCCGGCTTAAACCATTGCTGGATGCTTATCGGGATCTTGTCCCTAACCAGAACCCCGCACTGAGCAACAAATGCGCTCTTTATCCGGAGGGGTTCAATCGGTTGGCCGTCGGGTGCGATTGCTATGATCTCAAACTTTTCATCCGAGCTCAACTTTTTCTTCGGGCCTCGTTTCTTTACCGAAGTTGTGCTCGATCCGGAGGGCTAGAAAAAAGAACAAAGACTTAATTAATATGTGTACATACCAAAACAATGAATGCATCAATCAGCTAGTCAGCACAGGCTTAACTAATATATATACCTGGCCGGACTCGGTTCGGTCACCGGAGCCGTCATCACGGTCTCCTTATTGCACCGGCATTGGGTCACCAGAGCCGTCCTCATGTTCTTCTTCTTGCACCGGCATTAGGTCACCGTAGCCAGCTTGTTCACCCTCTCCTTCCAGACCATCGGTGTCGTTGAGAAACAACGAGACGGCATCACTTCCTTCTGCGATTATGTCCCTCAACAATGCTTCTTTTGCTTCGTCTAGGGCGGTGTCCATAGTTTCTACAAATATTTACAACATGGCAATTATTATTCAAACATGACAGATGGATATATTAGTGCCAAACGTAGAACTAGCTACCTAATCATAGTAAGCTATCGGGAGGGGGTATATATCGACAATGACGACACTACATCTATGTCCCTCGACGACCCTCGTTCCCGATAAAACAAAGAGGAAGAAGAAGAAAAAAAAGAGGAGAAGAAAGAATAGAGGAGAAGAACTCCTCTATTCTTTCTTCTCCTCTTTTTTTTTCTTCTTCCTCTTCTTTTTTTATCCTCTTCTTCCTCTCATGTTCGAGAGCATCGCCGAGGGGTCGGGAGGTTGCCTAGTGTCAAAGGATTCAACAAAACCATGTCTTCATCATTAGGCGAAAGTAACATGTGCATGATGGTACGAAGCTCTCCAAAGTTATTTTGGAACGGAGTCCTAGATAGGATAATTCGCTTTTTGGTACAAAGTTCAGCAAGAACCTTCCAAATATCATTATTTGGAAGGCCTTTGCTGAAATTCATACAAAAAGGCAAATTATCCTATCCGGGACACCATTCCAAAATAATTTTGGAGGACTTCGTCATGCCCTGGTTACTTCCGGCTAATGATGAAGCCATGGATTTATTCAATACTTTGACACTAGGAAACCTCTCTCGACCCCTCGGCGATCCTTGACCCCTCGAACCCTCGACGACCCTGGAACCCTCGACCCCTAGACGACCCTGGAACCCTCGACCCTCGACCCTATAGAACCCTCGAACCCTCAACCCTGAAACCCTCGGCCCTTGACCCCTTAACGACCCTCGACCCTCTACCCTAGTTCTCGACTATATTCTAGAGGAGAAGATCGAAGAAAAAAAAAGAAGAAAAAAAAGAGGAGAAGAAGAAAGGAATAGTGGAGAAGAAGAAAAAATAGAATATATTCTATTTTCTCTTCTTCTCCACTATTCCTTTCTTCTTCTCCTCTTCTTTTTCTTCTTTTGTCTTCTTCTTATTTATTTCTCCTCTTCTTCCTCTCTCTTCTTCTTCTTATTTAGTTCTCTCGACCCCTCGTCCCTCTCTCGACCCCTCGACGACCCACGTCCCTGATAACATTTTTTCCTCCCCTCGACACCTCTCGACCTCTCGTCCCACTCTCGACCCCTCTCATCATCTATCACCCCCCTCGTTTTCTTTAGCATATATCCATGAACAAAATAATAGTTCATATATAGAAAAATGCTATATGAACATACATACATATGAGCATATACAGAGAGCATATACATAGCCAAATCCATATACAGAGAGCATATACATACATACATACATACATATGAGCATATACATACATACATAGCCATACATATGAGCCTCTCGGCGGCGATGGTCAGAGCGACAGGGATCGATGGGAAGGGGGGAGCTCACTGGGGGCGCGACGGGGAGGAGGCCGGGGACGGGGAGGAGGCCGACGACGGCGCGGGGGAGGCCGGCGACGCGGCGC
>NC_041382.1:705604724-705612661 GCF_002162155.2 Triticum dicoccoides | reverse complement strand
ACGATTCGTGGCACCAACCGTGACCAATGCCCCCTTTAGTCCCGGTTGGTGCCACCAACCGGGACCAATGGCCTTGTGTTGCCCCGCGCCCAAAAGTTTAGTCCCACCTCGCTAGTTGAGAGGGTTCGGGAGTGGTTTATAAGCGCTGCTGCGCCCACCCTCCCGAGCTCCTCTCAACTGCAGGCTTTCGGGCCTAATCTGTCACTGCAATGCCTGTGGGCCTACTGGGCCCACTGCAGGCCTGAATCCTAGCCCATGGTAGGGTTTCTAGTCGTATTCAGGCCAAGGTGGCCCACTAGGTGGCATTTTTTTTGTTTTTTTGTTGCTTTATTTATTTTCTTTTGTTTTTTGCTTTATTTTTTTAATTCTTTATGCTTTTAATTTTAGAAAAATTATAAACTTTTTGTTAATGCCATTAGTTTTCAAATTTGAAAATAATTTTTTTGTTTTTTTGTTTTCTTTGTTGCTTTATTTATTTTATTTTGTGATTAACTTTACTATAAAAATAGTTTTTCCCTGTTTTTTGATTAGTTTTTTGCATTATTTATTTTCTTTTGTTTTTTGCTTTAATTTTTAATTCTGTTTGCTTTTAGGTTAGCAAAATTATAAACTTTCTGTTAGTGCCATTAGTTTTTAAAAAATTATAAACTTTCTGTTAGTGTCATTAGTTTTCAAATTTGAATAGTTAAAATTTGAATTCTTTGAAAATTGTTTGAATCACAAGTTTGTGATTAACTTACTAAAAAAATGAGAATAGATGAAAGTTGAAAGTTTTTGTTAGTGCCATTAGTTTTAGAAAGTTGAAAGTTGGCATGAGCCAGGGACTAATGGTCATGGTATTACGAGGGCCGAACCATAAGACATGAAAGCATTTCAAATGAACTCTGAAAAAGTTGAAAGTTGGGATGGTATCATAATTTCACCCACATAGCATGTGCATGTACAAAACGGACAATGGTAGCTTGTTCGTGTGTTACAAAGTTGCCGGAGAAAGTCTTCACTTTTTCTTCGCTTGTGTCATTTGCTTATTGCGCCGTAACCATGGATAATCTTCATTGTTTATCAGGATGCTTGGGTCAGCCTTGACATTGAAGGGAGGAATTTCATGAAACTTTTAATAATCTTCAGACATGTCTGTCTTGCCGTCCACTCCCAGGATGTCCCTCTTTCCTGAAAGAACTATGTGGCGCTTTGCCTCATCGTATGATGTATTCACTTCCTTATATTTTCTTTTTCTCGGTTTGGTAGACATGTCCTTCACATAGATAACCTGTGCCACATCATTGGCTAGGACGAACGGTTCGTCAGTGTACCCAAGATTTTTCAGATCCACTGTTGTCATTCCGTACTGTGGGTCTACCTGTACCCCGCCGCCTAATAGATTGACCCATTTGCACTTAAACAAAGGGACCTTAAAATTAGGTCCATAGTCAAGTTCCCATATGTCCACTATGTAACCATAATATGTATCATTTCCGCTCTCGGTTGCTGCATCAAAGCAGACACCGCTGTTTTGGTTGGTGCTCTTTTGATCTTGGGCGATTGTGTAAAATGTATTCCCATTTATCTCGTATGCTTTGTAAGTCAATACAGTCAAAGATGGTCCCCTGGACAACAAGTACAACTCATCACAAATAGTGTTGTCACCTCTAAGACGTGTTTCCAACCAACTGCTGAAAGTCCTGATGTGTTCACATGTAATCCAGTCGTCGCACTGCTCCGGGTGTTTGGAGCGTAGACTATTCTTGTGTTCATCGACATACGGGGTCACCAAGGTAGAGTTCTGTAGAACTGTATAGTGTGCTTGAGACCAAGAATATCCGTCCCTGCATATTATTGAGTCTCTTCCAAGAGTGTCTTTTCCAGTCAGTCTCCCCTCATACCGCGATTTAGGGAGACCTATCTTGTTAAGGCCAGGAATGAAGTCAACACAAAACCCGATAACATCCTCTGTTTGATGGCCCATGGAGATGCTTCCTTCTGGCCTAGCGCGATTACGGACATATTTCTTTAGGACTCCCATGAACCTCTCAAAGGGGAACATATTGTGTAGAAATACGGGCCCCAGGATGACAATCTCGTCGACTAGATGAACTAGGACGTGCGTCATGATATTGAAGAAGGATGGTAGGAACACCAGCTCGAAACTAACAAGACATTGCGCCACATCACTCCTTAGCCTTGGTACGATTTCTGGATCGATCACCTTCTGAGAGATTGCATTGAGGAATGCACATAGCTTCACAATGGCTAATCGGACGTTTTCCGGTAGAAGCCCCCTCAATGCAACCGGAAGCAGTTGCATCATAATCACGTGACAGTCATGAGACTTTAGGTTCTGAAACTTTTTCTCTGGCATATTTATTATTCCCTTTATATTCGACGAGAAGCCAGTCGTGACCTTCATACTGAGAAGGCATTCAAAGAAGATTTCTTTCTCTTCTTTCGTAAGAGCGTAGCTGGCAGGACCTTTATACTGCTTCGGAGGCATGCCGTCTTTTTCGTGCAAACGTTGCAGGTCCTCCCGTGCCTCAGGTGTATCTTTTGTCTTCACATACATGCCCAAGAAGCCTAGCAGGTTCACGCAAAGGTTCTTCGTCACGTGCATCACGTCGATTGAGGAGCGGACCTCTAGGTCTTTCTAGTAGGGTAGGTCCCAAAATATAGATTTCTTCTTCCATATGGGTGTGTGTCCCTCAGCGTCATTCGGAACAGCTAGTCCACCGGGACCCTTTCCAAAGATTACGTAGTGTAAATCATTGACCATAGCAAGCACGTGATCACCGATGCGCATGGCGGGCTTCTTCCGGTGATCTGCCTCGCCTTTGAAATGCTTGCCTTTCTTTCGACATTGATGGTTGGTCGGAAGAAATCGACGATGGCCCAGGTACACATTCTTCCTGCATTTGTCCAGGTATATACTTTCAGTGTCATCTAAACAGTGCGTGCATGCGTGGTATCCTTTGTTTGTCTGTCCTGAAAGGTTACTGAGAGCGGGCCAATCGTTGATGGTCACGAACAGCAACGCCTTAAGGTTAAATTCCTCCTGTATGTGCTCATCCCACGTACGTACACCGTTTTCATTCCACAGTTGTAAAAGTTCTTCAACTAATGGCCTTAGGTACACATCAATTTCGTTGCCGGGTTGCTTAGGGCCTTGGATGAGAAATGGCATCATAATGAACTTCCGCATCATGCACATCCAAGGAGGAAGGTTATACATACATAGAGTCACGGGCCAGGTGCTGTGATTGCTGCTCTGCTCCCCGAAAGGATTAATGCCATCCGCGCTTAAAGCAAACCATACATTCCTTGGGTCCTTTGCAAACTCATCCCAGTACTTTCTCTCGATTTTTCTCCACTACGACCCGTCAGCGGGTGCTCTCAACTTCCCATCTTTCTTTCGGTTCTCATTGTGCCATCGCATCAACTTGGCATGCTCTTCATTTTTGAACAGACGTTTCAACCGTGGTATTATAGGAGCATACCACATCACCTTCGCAGGAACCCTCTTCCTGGGGGGCTCGCCGTCAACATCACCAAGGTCATCTCGTCTGATCTTATACCGCAATGCACCGCATACCGGGCATGCGTTCAGATCCTTGTATGCACCGCGGTAGAGGATGCAGTCATTAGGGCATGCATGTATCTTCTCCACCTCCAATCCTAGAGGGCATACGACCTTCTTTGCTGCGTATGTACTGTCGGGCAATTCGTTATCCTTTGGAAGCTTCTTCTTCAATATTTTCAGTAGCTTCTCAAATCCTTTGTCAGCCACAGCATTCTCTGCCTTCCACTGCAGCGATTCCAGTACGGTACCGAGCTTTGTGTTGCCATCTTCGCAATTGGGGTATAACCCTTTTTTGTGATCCTCTAACATGCGATCGAACTTCAGCTTCTCCTTTTGACTAATGCATTGCGTCCTTGCATCAACAATGACCCGGCGGAGATCATCATCATCGGGCACATCGTCTGGTTCCTCTTGATCTTCAGCAGCTTCACCCGTTGCAGCATCATTGGGCACATCGTCTGGTTCCTCTTGATCTTCACTAGCTCCCCCCGTTGCTGCATCACCGTATTCAAGGGGCACATAGTTGTCATCGTAGTCTTCTTCTTCACCGTCTTCCATCATAACCCCTATTTCTCCGTGCCTCGTCCAAACATTATAGTGTGGCATGAAACCCTTGTAAAGTAGGTGGGAGTGAAGGATTTTCCGGTTAGAGTAAGACCTCGTATTCCCACATTCAGTGCATGGACAACACATAAAACCATTCTGCTTGTTTGCCTCAGCCGCATCGAGAAACTCATGCACGCCCTTAATGTACTCGCGGGTGTGTCTGTCACCGTACATCCATTGCCGGTTCATCTGCGTGCATTATATATAATTAAGTGTCCAAATTAATAGAAGTTCATCATCACATTAAAACCAAAGTGCATACATAGTTCTCATCTAACAACATATAGCTCTCCAGACCATCTAATTAATTAAACCATACATTGAAACTATGTAAAACATTTCAATGCGAAAACAAATGCGATCATAATCGCAACCAAGGTAACAATTGATCCAACGGCATAATGATACCAAGCCTCGGTATGAATGGCATATTTTCTAATCTTTCTAATCTTCAAGCGCATTGCATCCATCTTGATCTTGTGATCATCGACGACATCCGCAACATGCAACTCCAATATCATCTTCTCCTCCTCAATTTTTTTTATTTTTTCCTTCAACAAATTGTTTTCTTCTTCAACTAAATTTAACCTCTCGACAATAGGGTCGGTTGGCATTTCCGATTCACATACATCCTAGATAAATAAAATCTGTGTCACGTTGGTCGGCATAATTTTCATAAACAATAAATGAACCAATAGTTATAAAGATAATATACATACCACATCCGAATCATAGACAGGACGAGGGCCGACGGGGGCGGATACCAAAACCATCGTACTATATAAGATGCAATAATAAATGTAAGAAAATGATACAAGTATCTATCTAAACATACAAGTAAGAATATTTTTCCTTTCAGAAAGAAGATAAGAACAAGAGGCTCACCACGGTGGTGTCGGTGATGAGATCGGTGCGGGTGATCGACGGCGGTGAAGACGGGGACGGGGCGTGACGGACCGCTAAATCTAGACAAATCTCGAGGAAAATGGAGCTTGGAGGTCAAGCTTCGAGAGGAGAAAGCTTAAGTAGTGTGGCTCGGGCATTCCATCGAACACCTCATGTGCATAGGAGGTGAGCTAGAGCACCACAAATCCCTCTCCCCCTCGGCCAGAAAAACAGAGCACTGTGCTCTGCTCTTGCGCGAGGGGGTATATATAGGCACCTCATTGGTCCCGGTTGGTGACATGAGCCGGGACTAAAGGGGAGCCTTTGGTCCTGGTTCAAGCCACCAACCGGGACCAATGATGGTGGGCCAGGAGCGAGGCCCATTGGTCCCGATTCATCCCACCAACCGGGACCAAAAGGTCCAGATGAACCGGGACCAATGGCACACGTGGCCCGGCTGGCCCCCTGGGCTCACGAACCGGGACCAATGCCCACATTGGTCCCGGTTCTAGACTGAACCGGGACTAATGGGCTGACCCGGCCTGGACCAAAGCCATGTTTTCTACTAGTGGGTATGCGCTTTTTTTAGCTTCGGTTTGTGCTCTAGATTTGACTAGTTGTGTTAACTTCAAATATTATTGTGTAGAATGGATACAAGTTTTGATATTGGGAAGAAGAGTACATCGATATATTGATAAAGCAAAATTTAGTACATGTTCGTGCACTTTTAGTTAGCATAGAGGCTGTAAATGAGACAAATGTACTTGTTACTAGATTAGAGGCTAGAAACGAGACTAGGTCTGAGGAAGCAACATCTACTTCTGGCTTGAAGAAGAAAGAAGGATGCCAGATCGAGCCTCCTCCACAGATCAGCAATGAGTGCATCAAGAAGGCCCTAACCCAACTCAAGGGGGCAGTTATGGAAGTTGGCTATCTTGTAAAATGTATTCTTGTTGTTCTTATTTTCTTTGGCCTTGCTTTACTAGTCAAAATGTGATGATGTATTGTCATGTACCAAAAATGAATGATGAAAAAAAGTTAAGGACTTGCAAAGAAAAATGCATGCGGACAGGATGCGGCCGTGATGCGTCCGCGCGCTGGGTGCACGGCCCCACCGCATCTCAGGATACGCCTAGACACGACCCCAAATTCCTACCTAAACGGACAGAATTCGGACAAAACGGACGTCCGTTTAGGATCGCGCGGTGGAGTTGGCTTAGGCTAGGATGGATGGACGTCCAGGACAATGGACGGACGTGGAGGTACTGTATTAACGAGGTACTGTACGTCGTGGCCACATGGAGGGAGTATTCTCACATGCATAGTTGGTCAGTCCGAGTGCAGACCAGCGATCAAGCAAGCATTAGGAAAGGTGTCAATACTTAGGGCACCGAATGGGAAGTCTGTTTTTTTGCTTTCATTTTTGAATGAAATACGAATGAAGACCGCAATTGACAAAACTGACATACCATCGCAAGTATTTTTTGAGAACACGGACATAATTTGAAACCAGAACAAATTTTAATGTGCGAACAATTTTTCCAAACACGAACATATGTGAAACATAAACATTTTTGTGAAAAAATGGGAACAAATTTGGAAACCTGAACAAAATTTTAAAGTGGGAACAAATTTTCAGAACTCAACTTTTTTAAAAGATAAAAATTTTCTGATAAAATGGGAACAAATTTTGAAACCTGAGCAAAATCTTAAAGTGCGAACAAATTTTCAGAACTTGATTTCTTTTTAAACATAGACTTTTTTCGAAAAAATGGGAATTTTTTTTGGAACCTGAACAAAATGTTAAAGTGCGAACACTTTCTGAAAATCTTAAGAATGAGAACAAATTTTGAAATTTTGTTTGCACTTTAAAATTTTGTTATAGGTTTCAAACTTGTTTGTCTAAAATTTCTTGTTTTTTAGAAGTGTTAGCACTTTGAAAAATGTTCAGGGATTTAAAAAATGATTCATGTTTTTCATTTTTTTTTCATATAATGTTCGTAATTCCTAAAATTGTTCACATTTTTCAAAAAAAAGTTTGGAATTTTAAAATGTGTTTTTTCGCTTTATGAATATTCGGATTTAAAAATTGTTGACAATTCAAGAAAAAAATTCAAAACATTTTAAAAATATTTTTTACGCATGTTTAAAAAATATTTTCACAATGCTTGCCAAGCTTGTTCTATTTTTTTAACCTACCATTAGTCACATTTTCAGCTAATACCTTCTCACCAAGCTTGTTTTTGGATATTTCATTTTCCACAACCTTTCGGCATTCGACGCCGTGATACTACAAGCAATACAATGCTTGCCTTTCCACGGGCCATAAATATTAGTACTATTTTTACATGTCATGCTTTTTTGCAGCGTGGCCGAATCGTACTTTGCTGGTTACACCATGCATGCTTGGACTCTGTACTATCACACTTGACTGTAATGATCCAAGGAGTTAAAATCAAGACGCTGAGAAATGACCAAAGAGCTAAAGTCATGGTGACTGAACTAAAAGTATTACTAGTAGAGCTCTCAAACCCTCAAACCCTTAAAAATAACAGTTTTTTTTTTATAGTTTTCACCGAAAAAACGCCATACACTAGAACCTCTAACCCATAAAAAAATTTAGAGGTCCAACCCTCAAACCACTTTACAATCTGTAAAAGTAGGGGTTGAGGGGAAAATCGCCCCCCAACCCGCACTCCTCCTCGCTCGCTCCTCGCTCGTGCGGGAGCCAACCGCCTCCTCCTCCCGGCCTCCTCCTCCCGCCAAATCCCGCCGCCTCCTGCCGCGCCGGCCATGGAGGGCCCCGCCCCCGCCCGCCCCGCCCGTCCCGCCCGCCTCGCCCGCCCCGGCGCCCGCCCCCGCCCCCACCCAACCT